>NW_010241220.1:0-292 GCF_000690775.1 Eurypyga helias
GGCAGGAGACTTTGGGTGTGGAGTGACTAGCAAGAACAGAAGGCATTGGCCTTTGGTTTTGACAGCAGCATGGACAACTTCCTGAGCTGTCCTTGAAATGTCTGTGGCAATTTTCCACAATTCCCTCAAGCCTCCAAACTCACAGAACCACAGAATCATAGAATGCTTTGGGTTGGAAGGGACCTTAAAGATGATCTAGTTCCAACCACCCTGCCATGGGCCGGGACACCCTCCAATAGACCAGGTTGCTCAAAGCCACATCCAGCCTGGCCTTGAAGACATCCACGGCAGG
>NW_010241220.1:312-858 GCF_000690775.1 Eurypyga helias
CCACTGGATGCCAGTGCCTCACCACCCTCTCCATGAAGAGCTTCTTCCTGATATCCAATCTAAACTTCCCCACTTCACTTTCGGTCCCATTACCCCATGTACTGACCTTACAGGCCCTTGTAAAAAGTCCCCTCACAGCTTCCTTTTAAGCCTCTTCAGATACTGGAATGTGCTATAATGTCTCTGCGGAGCCTTCTCTTCTCCAGGCTAATTCTCTCAGCCTGTCCCCATAGCAGGGGTGCTCCAGCCCTCTGATCATCTTCGTGGCCTCCTCTGGAGTTGATCCAACCGGTCGATATCCTTCCTATTCTGAGGGCTCCAGAACTGGACACAATACTCCATTTAGCGTCATCCATGAGTACGTGTGAGTCAGTGTAGAGGTAAAGCACTGGCCATTTCTCTCATTCAGCAATGTCCAAAGCCAGCTGGATAGCCTTTACCTCTGCAAACTGACTCAATTCACCTTGACCTTCAGCAGTCTCTGCACCTTGTCATGTGGGACAGCACACAGCAACTTTCCTCCTCTGATGTTTCCCTACGATGCAG
>NW_010241221.1:0-280 GCF_000690775.1 Eurypyga helias
GAGCAGGCAGCATCCAGAAGGCTGGCTGGTATCCCTCCTCCTAGGGACCCCACGGTGACCTCCCCTCCAAAACCCACCCTGCTCAGCTTTTTGGGGTGTCCCATGCACAGCTCAGAGCTGGCATGTGGGGACAGCCCAGGAAGGAGATTTTTCTCACCCCAGGAGGAGATAAAGCAGATGGGAAGGGGAAAAACATTCCCAGAGCATCACCTGAGGGGCAGCCCCGGAGAAAAGGAGCAGGACACCCCCTCTGCCCCCGGCCAGCCCCCTTGCAGCCCTC
>NW_010241222.1:0-2908 GCF_000690775.1 Eurypyga helias
CGTAACAGCAGCCGGGGTTCCCGGCTGGAATCAGCAGATAACGGCCTTTAGATCGCGGCTTGCTGACAAAGGGAGGTCACGGCCGGAACAAACCACCCCCGCTCAGCAAATGTTTTGCTGCATGGGGCAAAGGAGAAGCCGAGTTGGGCTGAGATAAAAAAAAGAGGAAAAAAGAGCAGGTTTTGGGAAGATGGGGTCTGCCAGTGCAAGGTTTAGCGCTAAACTGGAGCGAGTGCTGCCCGGGGCAGGCGGCAGCAGCCACAGGTGCTCAGCTACTGCGTGTCACCCCCGACAGAAAATAGGAATTTCAGGAATTCTGAATTACCAGGCTTTGCTTCTTCTCTCCAGCTTCACCGGCTGCCGTTTAAAAATCACTCCATGAGGAAGCGGATGAAGCAAATCCTCTTGGATGAGTTCACAGTGCCCTTTCTCTGCGTTAACAGCGTGGGTTAGTTTTACTAATCTAGCATCAGAGGTGTGTTTATTTAAGGTTGGTTTTTTTGCTTTTGATTGCTATAGCTACCCCTCATCCCACGCTGAGCAGCAGAGCATGTTCAGAAGGAACGGTTGAACAAGGTCAAGAATACAAAGAGAGAGATTTCACGTTAAAAAAAACTCCACTAAACTGCAGGAGGAGCAGTGCCGCTGGTGCCAGGACCCGGCTGTGACGCCTGTTTGAACGCAACACCTGACGCATCCCTAGAAACAGAGTCTTTTGCAGATGAAGCCTGTCTATGCCCCGAGCTGTACCAAAACCTGTAGATCTGACCCCAAATCCTGGGTGCAGTCAGGAAGGCGTCCTCTGTGGCACTTGGCGGGGTGAAGGTCCCGATCAACGGCAAGGACAGGGTGAAAGATAAGGAGTATCAAGACCTCACTCTGCTCTTCAAAAACAGGAAGGAGAGTTTCTCGTGTCCATGCCAAAAACAGCCACAAAAGAGGTCAAACCTCCTGGCAACGCATCCTGTGCCGTGCTGCGCGGTGGAGAGCACAAGCACCGCGCAGACAAAGCGGAACTGCTTTCGAAAGATGCATCTCGCTGACGGTTAGTCAGGTGCTCTGCCTTATTTAGGGAGGAGGAAGGCTGGTAACAGATGGGGAGCTGCAGTCAACACAACACAAACGTTTTCTGTCGCCTAGGCACTCCGTGGAGCGTTCCAGAAGCAGATAAAAAACACTTGCCCGGTTATCAGAAGGAATGATCATTCAACGCAACCTTTGAAGCATTCGTCTTTTTATTATTGGCACCACCTAGAGATATAACTGTAAAACTCGTCTTGACGTTGGTTTGATTGGTCCTTTAAAAGGTGATTAATAAATTTACCTTTTTTTAAAAAAAAAAAAAAAGTCCGTTGGCTGCTGGCAGAGCCTGGTGGAAGAGCTCCACCCGGTGGCACTTGGTAAAGGCGCAGCTGGAGGCTCAGCGCTGCTTCTGCTTTAACCGTGAACTCTCAACTTCCAGTATTTCTCCTTAAATGAGTAACACGGACCAGAATACAGCTTCACAAGGCACAGCTTACATTTGCTATTTCCTCCTAAAGAAGCACAACCGTCACAAACAACTCCAAAACCTCCCTCAGCCGCTTGTTCCTGTTTGCGCTCGTGGCATCTGCTCTGGGCTCAAACACCAAAACATCTGAGGGAGAAACTTCCACGATACCGGTCACCTCCCGGGTTCAGATGAGGCACCGAGTGCTGAGCCTGGAGCTCGACCTCACAGGATCTGTCCCTTAGACTTTTCATGTGACAAAACTCTGTCTGCTTCTCAGCCCAACGCTGGCTTTGTGCTTTTTCAGTGACAGCAAAGACTGGAGGGTTGCATTTGCCTTTCGGGACACTGGAAGGAAGGATGGAAGTGCCTTTTTTCCCCTCTGTTTCATCAATCTTAAGAGATTTCTTGATTTTCAGAGGATTTGCCTGAAAGATTTCTCTGATGAAGAGTGATAAAAATTGTTAACCGCAAACAATTCTCTCTGCATTAGACATCTTGACTCCAGTCCCAATCACAGGATGCGTGGAATCACAATCAGCACCCAGGAAAGTTAAAATACACCCTGCCTCACCAAATGCATTTTTACCATGTAAAAACTGGGCTCCTGAAGCTTAATTATGGTTTATACAGCTTCAGAATCTCCTCTTCTAGATGCTTGGTAGATACCAATCAGGGAAGATACGGTCCCCAGGAGACCGACTAACCATGGAGGAAAGCGGCCAGCCCAAAGAAACCCCGGAGGGAGCCAGTGGATTGCGTTGGAGAGGTCTGCCATGTTTGTGAGGATGCTCAGCACTTCAGCCTTCACTTGGGCTTTCACTTCCTTTTGACTCAGAGGCCCAGATGTACTGTTGGGAGCAAAAGTAACATTAGCGATAGCCCATAATGTTGTGATAATTAGTGACAGCTCACAAATGAGAACAGATATATTTGGGTTAAATGAGCTGTATAGCCAAGGAGGGAAATCATACCCTTTGTGCTGCCTCAGCTTTCTTCTTAACTGGAACAAGATTCTGAGGGATCTGAAAGCAAGACAACAGTTAGGGAGGGGTTTTTCCGCTAGCATCAACTGCATCCATGAGGAAGACCCAAGAGGCTCCTTCATTTTAGCCTGATTACAGGGAACACGCTTCATTCCCTGTCCGTCTCCTTCCCACCGCAGACTGCAGCGCCCAGCCAGCCTTACCGCAGGATGCCCAGGAGCAGGGAGAAGGCCCAGAGCGCCATGCTCAGAGTCCACCACTTCTGAGAGCCAACACGGATGATGCCGGCGTCAGCCGCCCACGCGACGTGCTCGCAGGGGTAGTAGAGTTGGTTGGCCAGGTTGCAGAGCACCGACAGCCCCCGCACCAGGCCGTCCTCCTCCTGCGGGGTGCACAGGGGACGTGTCTTGGGGCCTGAGGCCTGGCCGGGGAG
>NW_010241223.1:0-834 GCF_000690775.1 Eurypyga helias
GCCGCCCCACGGCGGCGCCGGGGGGGGCCCGGGGAACGGCCCGAAAAAAATTAATATTCGTTCAAATTCGTTGACACGGCGCCGTGCGGTCCTCTCCCCGCAACGCGGAAAACAGGGACCACCGACCCCGCACACCGAGGGAAGCGCCCAAGAGCACTGGGGAAAACGAAAAGCGAAGTGATGGGAATTAACCCCCGGGTAGAGCCGCCGGCAAAGTTGTAACGCAATTATTCCAGACTATGTTCCCTTTCGCCACACTTCCAAAATTCATCTGCAAATAACTGCGGAGCAGCCCGGGAGGGGTGGGGAAAGAAACGGCCAAAAATTGTGAGAATTGCACTGAAAATAAAAACGCGGTATGCTTGTCCTGTCACCCTGCAGACACCGACAGGGGTTATATAGAAAGAGATGATATAAGGATACAGATATCGAGAAAGAGAGATATAAAAATAAACAGAAGATAGAGAACGAAAATGTACAGATAAATCGACATAAACATATAGCTATCGGTATATAGGTATAGATATAGATAGGTAGGTTAAAATGCGGATATAGAGGTACATAAAACCAGATATATCGGTATAGATACCGACGGGGTGACACATAGACACGGCTGTATAGATACAGATAGCTGCAGACGCAGAGTGTCGATATGTGAAGATGACTATATAGAGATTTACAGAGATGTACAGTGTGCGTAGGGGTAGAGGTGGAGATGATGTCGTTACAGGTATTAATCCCCTGCCCAACAATTCACCGCGTTCAAACAAATAACCCCAATCGCGGCAACGCTAAGAGCAGCGGTCCCGGCCTCCGGCTGCCCGGGGAGGACTG
>NW_010241224.1:0-259 GCF_000690775.1 Eurypyga helias
ACAGCGCCGCCATCCTGGAGTACCTCACCGCCGAGGTAGGCGCCGCCGTCGGCCTTCCTCCCGAAACCCACCCCGAAACGCAACCGTTTTCCCTCCGGGATGCCGAGCGCCTTCCCCAACGTCTCCGGTTTTTCCCCGGCAGGTGCTGGAGCTGGCGGGCAACGCGTCCAAGGATCTGAAGGTCAAGCGCATCACTCCCCGCCACTTGCAGCTGGCCATCCGCGGCGACGAGGAGCTGGACTCACTGATCAAAGCCACG
>NW_010241224.1:401-981 GCF_000690775.1 Eurypyga helias
GAGAGGGGAGGTGGCACTGGGTTAGCGCAAAACTCGGGAATTACGGATTTCTCTGAGCTTTTTGGCAAGTCTTGGAAGTATCTGATGGGAATCCGTCTCTTCTCTCCGCAGGTGTCATCCCCCACATCCACAAGTCTCTGATCGGGAAGAAGGGACAGCAGAAAACAGCATAGACCAGCCCACCCCCTCCTGTTGTTGTACTGTACCTGGGACAGAAGAAATCTTTGGGATCCGCGGAAATTGTTTTTTTTTTTAAGGAATAGTGGAAGAGAATAGACAGTTGACTAGAGAGGAGGAAAAACGTTGCTGTGGGCTGTAGAATTCCGATTGTACTTTACCAGGGGGCAGCAGGTGTTGCGGTGGGTGAGGGGCTTGGCTGCTGCCCTGCCTTTTATACAGAAATTGAAGGGATAAACCGTTTTTTTACAAAAAACACTCCCCCCAACCCTCGCTCTGGGCTGTGATTTAACCCGCGCTGCGTGTACATGGGGGCGCTTGCCCCGCCCCTTATGCTAATAGATGGGCGTGGTCTCAGCCAGCCCCCACCCCCCTCTCCCCGGGGCTGGGGCTGCGCTGGGGC
>NW_010241225.1:0-522 GCF_000690775.1 Eurypyga helias
CAGTGTGGCCACCCAGGCGAGGGAGTTGTTATTCCCGTAGATTTAAGGCTGCTGTAACCCAATTTTGGCTACTGGTTCAGGATGTGGGGTTCCCTGTTCCCGAGAAATGGGGAGGTACTGGAGGGGCCAGGACGGGGTCTGAGGCATCTGTGGAGAGGACGAGGGACATTCTCCAACCCAGGAAGTGACATCTTGGCAGTAGCTCGCAACGAGTTGGAGGGTGGTTTGTGGGATGATTGAACTTTTCTTGGCAGTGGGAAGAGAACGAAACCTCCCCAAAGCGTGGCTTGAGCCGGTCAGACTGGATGTAAGGAAAAAGAAATCTCAGTCACAATGTGGGATTGGGGTGCCAGAGGCCACCCCAAGGGTGTCTGGGTCAGCCCGTGGCACCGTGTTTCCAGGAACAGCCCTAAGGATCGAGGAGACATACAAATGCCGGGGTGAGACCCGAGTGGGGAAGCAAGATAGGAACCGACAGGCTGGGGCAGAGGAGGGGCAGGACGGGGCCGTGGGGACAGCCTG
>NW_010241225.1:544-765 GCF_000690775.1 Eurypyga helias
GCAAGATAGGAACCGACAGGCGGGGGCAGAGGAGGGGCAGGATGGGGCCGTGGGGACAGCCTGCAGCAGAGCTGCCCAAAGGCTCTGCCCGGGACGAGAGAGACCAAGATCTTTGGCTGCTTGGTAAAGGCCTTGGCCTCCACGGCCTAGCAGAAGAAACGATTTGGAGGCTCTAGATTTATCCATCTTTATCCATCCACTCGGTGGATAAAGAACTGGCT
>NW_010241226.1:0-2246 GCF_000690775.1 Eurypyga helias
CCGGCCGCAGGTAGCCCCGAGCGCGTCGATCCAGTCGCCCAAAGCTCTGTGGGGCCACCCCGCCGGCGCGGCGGCGAGCCCCCTCCCAACGAAACAGCGGCCAGGATGCTCGCGAGTGTGGGCAGGAACAGGCAGCCCCGGCCGCCAGCCGTGAACACTGAGCCAGGCTGCGCCCGCCTGGGAGGCGATTAGGAACGACAGGAGAACAGGGCGGGCGGACACAGCACCGGCCCAAAAACGACTCTGGTTTGGCCTTCGGAGCACAGGAACAGCAGGGCGTTTGTTCCAGTGCTCAGCCCCTGGCTGACCATCTCTGCTGAGGTCCCTGGCGATGGAGCGCCGTCACACTTGCGGATCGTCACAGGTCCCTGCAAGCATCGGCACGGAGAGGCCGACGCTGCTCTTCCCCACGGAGAAATGCACAAACACAATGCGCTAATCAGGAACCGGGACTGCCGAGCCCACGGGCCACGTCCTGCGCGTGACAGAGCTCGTACCTGTGCTGCACCTGCTGACCTCCTGAAGGAACGTGCGTGTCTGGGAACCAAACGGCAGCCGCACTGTGAGTCGATCATCTTCGGAGCTTATGCGCACGGTCACGTCAGAGCCTAAAGACAGTGGGAGAAGAAGAGCTCTTGTGGGTAGTGCTGACAAGTCTTCAGAAACTGAGCGTTTTCTCCACTCTACAGCAGCTGGCGTGTGTGTGCATGCAGTCTTCAACAAGAAGTCTCCCCACGCCTTCTTATCGTGGTCCTTTTCCACGTTTTACATGAGAATGCCATTTAAAAATATAAAAATCAGCGTTTATAACAATTTTTATTCTGCTCATTCAGTGGCAATAATTAATCTTCCAGTAACAGTTTAAAAGCGTTTGGAAAAATTGTTCCTTTGGTTGAACTGGGGTGACAACACTCATTAGCATGAACTGGATCACGGCAAACAGCACACCGAGTTCCCCAATAGCAAGATAAGATCCCCCCGGTCAACAGCCCGATCACAAGAGGCCCCACTCCTGCCCCACCGAGCGCAGCTGGTGCAGGGCCCAGAAACGCCTGTAACAGGCCGTAAAGCAAGAACAGAACTCACCGATGACATGAAGGTGACTGTCGGGTACAACTGGAAAAGCAAAATAAAGGTCAGTTACAAAGCTAAGTAACAGGTTTGCAGCGCACTGATACTCTGAGGGTAACGAGCTCCGTACGTTCCTCAAACCCCAAATACAGGGTACAAACGGGGACAGGCAGCACAACCCTGCCGGGATAGGGCATGGTGGGACAGAGGGTGCTCTGGACTGCAGAGCAATGAATCTAGCAGGGCCCTTCCAACCACGCCATGTGATGTACAAGCCTCGCCAAGGACTAAAAATTGAAGAGAAGATGCGAAGGCTGAATAGATCCCAAATTTCAACAAGTAGAACACCAAAATACGGACTCCAAACCCCTTCCTCGGAGGTGGCCACTAAGCCACCAAAGTGTGTTAGTACCTTCTTCCACCGCAAACCCTTCTGTGATGGGGATAACCTTCTCCAGCCAGACATCCTCAGCTGCTATGGCCATCCGCCGGTGAGTGTATATGTAGATCCTGCAAGGACAGAGCAGACACGCAGGTCAAGGCCTCTCCTCGGTGTTGGCATCTCTGCAGGTACGGACAGACCCCAGCCCACCCAGCATCACCTGCTAGTGCAGCCTCATGCAAACCCCCAAGCAACTTCTCGACTGTGGGCCCACTCCACTGTTTACCTAAGTATTTATGTGTTTATGTCACTGGGAAAACCCACCAGACAAAAACCTCGAGGGCTGGGCTTTCACTAACCATCTGCTGTGGTTTAGCCCCAGCTGGCAACTAAGCACCAGGCAGCCACTTGCTCGCACCCTGAAAAAACCCGAGCCCCACGCTTAGCCACTGTGAAAGTTAACCGTGTCCCAGCCAAAACCCACACAGCATCCAGCAGGAAACCGGCCAAGGCACGATGCCTTCGGGTCGCTACATTCCAGCCCAGCCTTGGGAATAGGATGGAGGTTCTGGGGGGTTCCCAAGGCCTGGGAGAGCCCTGCGGCTGTTCTCCCAGCACGACCACCCTGCCCTCCCTCTGGCACTCACGCGTGTGTCCCGCAGCTCTCCACCAGGCCCAGGAGCCGGCTCTCCACGCTCTCGCCAGCAGCCAGGACGCCCTGCACGGCCTTCAGCCAAGGGTCAAGGAATAGCGGAGAGGGCCGGGATCCCCGCGGCTGGCCAGCGCCGGGCGG
>NW_010241227.1:0-25001 GCF_000690775.1 Eurypyga helias
GCTTCAGTCCTTCCTCGCGCTCCCGGCCCCTACCCGCCTCCCACCCGGCGAGGCTGCCTGCAGAAACGGCCCTCTGGGGTTGCTTTGGCTGGCGTCATTCTTGGGTTTCAATTCCCGTTTTGTTTTTAAGGGGAAACGATGCTCCGAGTCAGGAAGGCTGCTCAGCCTCCCCGCGTCGCACGGCTGGGTGCGGGTGAGGCAGCACGGGCTTGTTCCCGAGGGCTGGTGGAGGTGTCCTGGGCTCAGGGATGCCTGCCAGTCACCTGCCCGCAGGCTCCGCGGCCTGACACAGCTCCAGGCCGGAAGTCCGGACATGTGCTTCGGAAGCGCCTCGTTCATCTGTACCAAGAGCTTTAGTAACGTGTCAAACCAGCGTTTAAACCCAGCTGCCTGGCCCACCATCCAGTGTGGGTGGACAGGGCTGTACTCCTGTCTTCGGAGTGGGAGGGTGGCGTCATGCCAGCCTGCTATAGGAAAAGGCTGATCTCCCACCTACGGTGAGGTGTACAGGACATGCAGCTGTGAGCCTGTCTGGAGGTGCACTGTACTGTTAGGGTTGTGGTGAGAATATTTTGTGTTAATACCCTAATAGACTGTGATAAGGAAATAATAAAATGATCATGCTAAACAATGGTCTGACAGCAGTAAATGGTACCACTCCTTCCTATAGACTGAACTGTCAGAATGTATGTTTTGCCTTTTGTTCAGTAGTCTCATTTTACTTCTTTTTAATATTTGTAGTAACACTTTTTTTTTTCACGTTCTAGCAGTTGTTCCTGACCATATCATCCAGGAAAAAAGCTCTAGAAAAAAAAAAATCAGGAAGGGAGAGTTAAAAGCAAGAATGTTCTTTGAAATATGATCAGAGATCTGGTTAAAAGCCCACGGGATTTTTTCCCCTTCACTTCAGGAGAGTAAATGTTTGATTTCATCCCCACCAGCACTATAGGTAAGCGTATTCTTAGCCTCAGACGTTCATTTCCTGACTCTTGAAATAGGATGTATGCTCCTGTAGTCTTTCAAGAGGTGTTAACACAGTTTTGGAGTGGCACGCATGTATTTTTAGGTTGCATATAAAATTAACCCTTTTAGTGCAATTTCTTTTTCCTTAAAACTTTTTGGCAAGATGTAAAAGGAGAATGGTTAGTTCTGGCATATTTACATTTAAATAAAATTCCTTAAGTATTATTTAATATATATTTGAATGGTGCCAATATTTAGAAGAGGAAAACTGTTGTGATTCTTACCTGTTATCACAGCAGAGAGAGGGACCAGCTAAAACACTTATTTCTCAACACACTCAAATGATCTAGGTCTCTGAATAAGGGGGTGATGAGTCTGCAGGTGATACAGAGTGATTGACAAGATTAATGGGAAAGAGCTAGTATGCCTTTTTGCAATGCAGGCCACGTGACATTAAACAAATGGGTAATAGTACAACACAACTGAAGGGATACGTTGCAACAAGTGACTCCATTATGGGCCACGTTGCCATGGTATAGGCAACAAGAGCAGGTGGATACGACCAGCTTGCATAGCTATTTGTGGAGAAAATGATGAAAGCGAACACGAGGCCTAACATCTTTCAGAAATTGTCCCAAGGACCCTCTGCTGTGATTGCAGTCACTCCTGAGCCAGAGCTGTGAGAAAATTTTACACGTTTCATCAATGCAATGCATGTTGGGCATTGACAAATTACTCTATTGCGTTCAGCGTCAGTGATACACAAACCATATACAAGATTTATGTTGACAGTGTATGAGGTTGTCATGTAATTCCTACACATCTGATGGGTATCTATACATTGCTGAGGCAACCAGATGTAGTCAGAACATGTAGTGGACTTCCCTCTTTCGTAATACAAAGGGGCAAGCTTGTTGTAAGCTACAGGATATGATAAATAAGGTTCTGTAATTGTTGCATTTACCTCGTGTGGAAACAATGATGCTTGTGTGGTCAGAGCTAAACATGTTGCAGTCATTCTAGTGAGTGATACAATAAACTAGTGAGTGATACAATAAACATACTTCTTCAATGTTTTCATAATGCAATGGTTGGTGGCCAAAGATAAACCACAAATAGCAGGATCTTATTGCAGTCAGATATAATCACAGATCTGTTTAGTGGCTTAGATAGAATCTGTGCAGGCCTAAAGAGCGGCTGACACAGATCTGTTAGAGTATGCATGCAGAGAAGTGGATATTTGCACTTTAGTGTGTGAAGGCAGTGTGTTTTCCATAAATAAATATCGCACCTGACATTGCTTACAATGCAATAGGTGGTCTTTAAAATTATTCTGGCCCTTTGGAGGATTTTTCACTAGTTGAGGCATGAACCTCAGTCTTGATAAAAATTGAAACAAAACTACCAGAGGTTATTTCACTCCTGAGTAGAAATCAGGTGAGGATTTTGCTGACTGTGAGGTTGAAACATTGAGAGGATACAAGCAAAAACCAAAAGGGATTTTTTTTTTTTTTAATAGCTGGTAAATGTTTAATCAAAAAAGAGTTATTCTTAGTAGTTTTCACATGTGAGTACACACATCAGAATTCCTGGAGTGCAGAATGCTCTGGTCAGTCCTGTTTGAAAGACTTTCTTATCCTGCAAAACATAATTCCTGTACCCCTGGATGTTACGAGGTGCTGGGAAATCAGCCCAGATTTGCTCTCTTGACTTTGTGTCACTGAATTACAGGGCTTTTCTAAGTAGATCAGTCTTTGCTTTGCTGTCTTTGTAGCATGGCAAAACTTGAATAGAAATACTCGGGTGTCCTACAGCTGGAGTCAGAGGAGTATTTTTTAGCAGTAGTAACACCTTCATGGGCCTAATGACAATGCTAGGGTGGACTTCTAGATGTAAGCAGCTTTTGATCGTGTTGCAGCTCAAAACAGGTAATCATTGTACTCTGTATATTTACTGTAAAAAAGATCAACCAATAAAAGATTGACCACAATTGAAAGTCATGGAGCCTACTGTCCTTTGCCTTGGGTGGAAATATCTCTTTGTTAAGCTGTAGGGAATGTATTCAACATCTGGAGCACCACTTGGCTGAAGCTGATGTGTCAGTGCTTTTCTGGAACAGTATCTGCTAGGGACACATGATGTTCTGGTAGTCTGATAAGAAAGACGTTATGCGAAAGGCAGGCCAGTGTTGGCTGCAAACTCTCCTCTGTGATATCCTTCCAGGCATCTTTTGGTGCCACTGGAATAGGAGGCATGCCTGGAAAGAGTTGTTCCCAACATTTCTGTGTCGGTCCTTCTCTTTAGAGACCACGCCGAGTGTTCTTTCTAACCTCTGTTAGAGGGAAGGCAAAACCATAGCGGTGCTCTTCGAAAGCTGTTACATCCTACTGTGGTTTTTATCTGTTCGCAGTGTCTATGCACCTGCTTGAAAGTTGAGTGCTGTATAGCCACTCCTGTGCAGCAAGAGGCTCTTTATACCTGATTTCACCCTTCCATGTAAGGCGCTACAGATAGGCAGAGGTCAGTGCTGTGTTCGCTTCTCCTTGCAGTGAAAAAATAAATGGATCTTAAATCCAGCTCTCTCAGACAATTGCAGAACGTTGTCTGTTAATAAGAAACTAGCTGAATGACTGCAAGCATTGAGAGCCAGAGCAGGCAGCTGATGCCCACTCGATCTCCTCATTTCCCTTGGAGTCCAGGAATATCTTAATTGTTTAAAGTGACTTTCTTATGCTTGACTGTGTCAATTTGAGATTCGTTACATTAAAGAGAGCTTTGCTCTTGAATTCCTCTTATGTCACCAGCATCTCTTTCTTCGAAGCTGGATTTCATTCTTCCAAATGAACAGAGAGTTTTGCACATTAAGTGTCTTGTGACTTTTCCTGACATTACAGGGTACTTCATCACAAAGAAGTGCTTGTGGTTATTTGGTTTAAATTCATTAGCTGTTAGTTACTGGACCTTACCAATGAGTGAAACTACATTCTATTGCTGCATGTTTATTTATTTGCAGTATCTTCACACTTCCGGATAAAGTAACTCTTCCAGCTTCAAAATGGACATGATTTCAGCAGGCTGGCTATTGGTAAGAGAGATAAATGCAAGAAGGGCAGAGGGGTGACATGCAGAAGCTCTGTTTAGTCAGTGGATGGCAGACCTAATTCTTAAAGAAATTATTGTGCCGAGGATTTTTGTGTAGCCCCATGGCAAACTCTGGTTATTCAGCTCATAGTGTTGGATGCCTGGCTATTCTTATTGGAATTTGACAAACGTGCATTTCAGTGTCTCTTTTGAAATAATAAAAAAACCCAGTGATTGTGATGGGGTGTAATAAATTATGGCAACTTTCTGACTGAAAGATAGGAAGCTGTGGTATGAATTTCCTGGAGAAATAAAGAATTTCCTTTTTTCTTCACATCATGAGCAAGTGCATCACCTTCATGCAGGACAGAGATACGATTCAAGTCCAGATTTACTTCCATAGCAATCCTGAGTGCTTTGGAGTTAAGAAGTAGACCTGCTTTGACACTGTGTCTTAGTTGTTTGCATGCCCATGATCCCAAGAGCAGAAAGACACTTTAGAAGTTTTGCCAGCAACTTTTGGCAGAAAATTAACCAAGACTGAACCCTTTGGTTGTGATTGGATCAATTCCAGTACTCAAGCTCATTCTTTAGTGCTTTTGGGGACAATTTTCCATGGCATTAGAATTCTTATTCCATACTGTTTATTAGGTAGATATAGAGGCTCTTCTTGATTTTGGCATCTTTCCCTGTTTGGGTGGTTTTAGTGTTTGTTTTTTGCCTTTTTTCTTCACCCTCCAACCATGTGACATTAAAGGTTTGCAATAGAACAGTAAGAACACTGAAACGTTTTGCACGATTTCCGGAGGCACAACACAGATAAAGAAGAGAAGAAGGATGAGGGTTGTGGCTATATGGGTCTTGTAGTGCCTTTGGGCTAGACAGTGACCGCCTCAGCAGGGAGGCTACTAGCAACTCCTCCTTTCTTTCTGTTTATGTGGGAATTCCATTCCTATGGCCTCCCCTTTCACAACCCTGCAAGGGGACGGGGCTCCCAGGCTGGCCCATGAATTCCACGTGATGCTTTCACCACAGTGGGTTGTTGCAGTGCTGCGTGTCCAGGAGCAAACTGAGTGGAATGGGTGTAGTCATTGTCATTTGCTGTGTGGCAAATGTGACATGTTGGGTGAAAAGCAATAGACTGCCAAAGCCTCTCTGTTTTGTTTGTTCCCTCTCCAAACCTGTTCTGCTCTTTTTGGGATGTGCCAGTTATAGCTGTCTCCTTTTTGTGTGCCTAGGCTTATTGCTGAGGTATCGCATTAAGATGGTCACCACACCTTCATGTTAGTTCTTGGTGTGCTATCAATACTTCATTTTGTCCACCTTTCCTGCCTCACATCAGGTCCCAGAAACTACCTCCACCCTCCCACCCACATTTTTTAGCACCCAGACGACTACATACCGATCCCCTGCGCCACGGCTGAGGGTAGCTATTCAGAGATGTACTGCGTTGCGCCAGGGGATCAACACCCGCTCATCCGGTTCCCTGCCATATGCGATCCTAGGAAACGTGTGGTAGCAGGGCAAGCCGCTCGAAGAAGAGACCAGAAATGAGAATGTAAGGAATGGTGGCTAAATAGAAAGATGTTTTACAAACAATGAAACTTTGTTCCTAGAGAAGCCTAGAACTAGAGCTGCTCGGTGAGGCAGGTGAGTAGAAGTGGGTAATGGTGTGCCCCGCAGCAGCGGTGTAATGAGAGAGTGAGGCGTTTGGGGTCACTGTTGAGAGAAAGAACAGTGGGAAGGCAGAAGGAATTTAAAAAACAAACCAACCAGGTTTTGTAGAAGACGCAGAAGGCTCAGAAAGAGGTCAGCAAAGGGAAAGAAAGTAAAGGAGGTAAATAATGAAAAGAAGATGCAAAAGAAAAGTTGGATTGCTGAAGAAGATGTGATATGGTTACAAAGACCTGAGGGATGGCATTTATCAGTAAATCTGGATACCAAAGCTACTTGACTCATTATATGGCACAAGAAGCAGGTCATGGTATCACATGAGCTTGTAACATGTCATAAGCCTGCTTGCTGGTGTCTCGGTGCATGGTATAAACTGAAGGACTTGGTGGTGGTGCAGCCCGTCTTGGTGACGGGAGAGTATTGGGTGCACTTCCTACAGAGGATCTTCCTGTCTGCTTTCATTTCTAAGGGATCCAGTTGCGTGTACCATGGCTGCTCCACAACACAACCCAAACAATGGTTCATGAGCATGGGAGTATTTAAAAAGGACAGCCCCAGCTTTAGACAAACACACTAATGTAAGCACGTGCAAAGGACCAGCACGTCACTGTCTTGGAAGTTGTGCCCTAAATGCTTGTTCCACCAAGGTTAGTTAATTTATTCTGTGATAAGGTTGTAAATGAGCAGCTGGTGAGCTCCTCTTAGGTTCTATAGGTACAGTCATTCACCTTTGTTCTTGTGATACATACAAAAGGGCAGAAGAGTAGTCAATGTAAGGGGCTGAACTGGGTCTTTCCTAAAAAATATCAAATTAAATTATCAGCATTTGATAGAATAGAACAAGAAACCTGCTTATCTGTTGTATTTAAATTCTGTAGTCAAATAGATGCAAAGGTAGGTGACTTGTTACTTCACCACAGTGCATTTTGTAACCCTATGATAGAGTTTGGCTCATTTGATGTAGAACAGTGGAGAGAGCAGGTTTTATTGCAGTGTCGATTCCTGCCTGTTGAAATTTGCATTTCACAGGTGTTAGAATAAAATAAAATAAAATAAAATAAAATAAAATAAAATAAAATAAAATATGCGTTGAGACAAAAACAGTTTAATGATTCATAAAATAAAATAAAATAAAATAAGCCTGACTTGCACCTCAAGCTTCAGTTTGGTTCTGTTGGTCAAATACCAAAACAAGGCAGTCATTCCACTACAGAATAGAAAGTCTGACCAAATAAGTCACTAATTTGAGTAAATGTCAGTTGGAGAAGTGCTTCATGTGTATTAAATGAAGTTTAGAAGAGAAGATTGAGGCAGTCTGAAAACCACACCTACTTGGTTCTGTATTGTAGTTTGCTGGTGGGATGCCTTGTGAAATCTAATTGACACATTGACAAGTTTCTTTATTGGCAGCATCTTATTACTTAACATATATTATTCATTATCATGTTTTTTAATTCTTCTCCCAGGTATTATATCTGGTGAGTATATGGTAATCAATTAAAAAGAAGTGGGTGGAGTTAGGGCGGGACAAGCGGTAGAAATTACATTATCACTGAGAGCATTTGTGGTATCAGGTTTCAGAGGGCAGCGGCTTTCTCCTGAAGATAGTGTTGGCTCTTAGAATGTGTTATTTTTATTTGTCTCTGTCTTTTGAAGCTTGCTGGATTCTCCAGTACAGATCATGATATATTCTGAGAAAGGCGGCGGGTTGGCATTTTGAAGGAGCAAACATGGAAGAAAATAGAGAGGGTTATGGCCTGGCGGAGGGCAAGATTTTGTCTATCTGGACAACTTTGTTTGTGGTGTTAGTTTTGTTGCCTTCGACGTTTAGAGTGTCATTGGGGATTTCTCATTTCTATGTGAAAATAATAATAAAAATGTTAGAGGTAAGTTGAGAATTGGGTTTAAAAGGTATGTGTTTACTACAGGACATACTTAATAAAAAACAAAAATCTGTACATCTGATATAGATGCCATAGAACTCAGCAGAAAGAATTCCATTAACTTGGATGTATTGTTTGCAGCTTTAACTTACATGATAGTTTTTTGGAATAGTGTCTTTAATGATATCTAATTATGTGCTGGGTCATAATCTGGTACTGATTTGAGGTTTTTCTTGGGTTAAAGTAGAGATTCCATGATATATTGCATCTAGTTCAAGCTGGTTAGAATGTTTCATGCTATACTAGTGACAAGTCAAATATAAATAAAAAGATTTATTAGTTCATGTGAGTTGTTAAGTAGCAAAGGTGTATTTTAGATAAACATAAATTTCAATGATTTTATTTGGATTTTTTTAATTGTATGGTATCAATGAGTACTGTTCTAGGTGAGAATGCTGCCTGTGCATGTTTGTTTCTTCCAGTTATAAATCTGGGGGAACCAGTAGTCACAAGTTTCGCTGTATGAGATGTGAGGAATCCATGCAACCTTCTAAAAGTGTAATTTTTCTAGAGATGAACAGGTCACGGCTAAGATTCTGATTCTGCTGATATCAGTAAAAGTTTTCTGGAGCTTTTAATAAGCCAGAATTTAATTTAATTTTTCAAGTCTGACTTTTTATATCCATCAGTGGCCAAAAGCAGGTGCTGTGAATTCATCATATTGAACAGTGAAGCACTGACATTTTCCAGTAATTAACTTTGTCTTTCTGGCATAAACTTGCTATTCATTAATATACTTTCTTCTTGTGGCAGAAGACTTATTACTAGTATTGTTACTATTACTAAGCTGTTAGACCCATCTATTTGTGCAGTAGCACATGTTTGTAACTGTGTGATACAGTTCATACCAGGACCATCTTTCCTTCTTTCCTTGCCAAGTCTGTTTTATGATTCTTCTGTGTGTCTCTCTCTCTCTTTTTTTTTTTTTTCAAGTACTAATTAAGAGCTCTTGGGGAGGGACTGTCTTCAGTTGTATGAACATCGTTTAGCATAGTGGGCATGACTGCAAACTTCAGGGGTTACTTGTTTTTTCAGATACTGATGTCAATGAGAAATGACTGCCTGCAGTGGCTAGGTGTAATATTGGCTTTTACATGTGATACTTTTTTTATCAGTCAGTGGTATGGTAAATACATTCTTACTGGTACCTTGAGTAAGAGGCTTGTAGCACTTGTATGTGGAATTGATTTCATCAGGCGCTCCCTTATCAGACACAAATCTGAGGAGGTCTTTGGACAGCTTTGCTGCTGTACTTGGCAGGCATTAAAATAATTTCTGGGTGGTTTTTTTGGGGTTTGTTTGTTTGTTTTTTTCCCCCCTGTGCATTTCCCAACTTTGAAGGGCATTTGAGCCACTCAGTGGGTTCCTAGGATAGGAATACACTTCTCTTTGGAAAAGCACATTCAATGTTTTTCTTTCCAGGGTTTTTGTAAACAGCTATGAGCATGACAGTTTTGCGTTCACAATGTGGAGGATTAATTTATCAAAACCCAAGTAATAAAGTTAATTGTTACACAATCAAATAGAGCCTTTTATGTGTAGTTCCCCTTTGCCGCAGCAGCTAATAACAGGAAAAGCACAGCTCCATGTATTGCAGTTCAGTCTGTCTTGTTTTGTTCTTTAGGTGAAAGTTGTTCCCTAACTGTCCTGTGGGCAAAGAAGGAGTTTTCTCTGCTTTCATCTTATGATATTTTCAGCTGGTTTTTTTTGAAGTATTGTTCAAATGCTTCTCATTGTGCCAAAAACAACTGAGAGCTATCTTGGCGGGAAATGTGCAGTGGAGAGGACACAAGGAATGTTAGGTTCCCTTTGCTTGTGCTGTGGCCCACTTGGCCCTTTGGAATTAAGGGTAGGGCTCAAAAATGCTGGGTTAAAGCTTGTGCATGCAATTGCAGTGCCTCTCTGGGGACTCCTGGAGTTCAGTCAGCAGAATATGGCTGAAATCGCTGCTTGGGATACAGTTAACTTTAAAGCAGGCTTATAGGTGCCCTTTGCTCAAAAAAAAAATGAAGGACGTTGATAGCCTAGTGATGTGTTGACTTGTTTCTAGCTGTGGCATTATCTACCTGAGGCCTTGCTAACAGGGTAATGCACGAGGACCATCCTTGGTTCCTGTTGCTAGCCTGAAGGGTGAAATAGGATGTCCTACAGGATAGCTGCACTGAAAATGCTAAGAGCAAATGCCTAGTTATGTATTAGCATGCTGCTGACTATACTGCAGGAATATCTGCACTCTAGGAAGTACCAAACAACTGGTTGCTGTTTCACCAAAAGTCCAACTTTCAGGCCTATGACTGGATTCCCCGTTGTGTTGTGTTTGATTTAGTCTGTTATGTAGAGCAGCAAATTTAACAGAAAACTCTTCACGTGAGTACACTTTATATTTGCCTATTACAGCTTTAAATGACTACACAAATTGGGAGGCAGGGGGAAAAAATGTTTTCTTTTCCTTCATGTTTTGTCAATTTGAGAGAAATAAGAGTAGAGACTGAAATCAAGGACTTTAAAGTCAAAAGATTTTTTTTTCAAAGTTGTGCTTTCAAAGAAAGCATATCTGTCACCCTGACTGAATTTTCTGGGAGTTCTAGGTGGTTTAGGACAAAGCCTAAGTCTGCAGATCTAGTACTAAGCAGTACATAATGGTGGCAAGTAATAAGTTATTTTGATTTACTGACTTCACTCAAGTGTTTTAGCTGTGTAAACAGTGACTGGAACAAATGGGCATGAGGGAATCTGTGTATGAAAAGAATTCATCCTCTGCTGCTTCTCCATCAAGGAATCTAGGATACTTGTTCTTTTTAGAGACAAAAGAAATCTTTTTACAAAAGCAAGAATCAAGGTTTTGAAAATTTGGGGGGTGATCAGTTTTGTTTGTGGGGTTTTGTTTTAGTTTTGTGTAGCTTTTTTGTTTGTTTTGGTGGTGTGGTTTTGGTTGGATTTTGTGGGTTTTTTTGTTTGTTTGTTTTTTTTACATATGGATACTATATAATAAAAGATTTCCAAGACAGTAATTTATCAATTGCATAGCTGTTTGCCCATAATTACTATTATTACCATTTATTTATCCTTAAAATATTTCTGGAAATGGTAAAGATTAAATTGGTTTGGTTTCTAATAGGGTTGTTATTTCCCATATGCTTGTAAGCTTTTATTTGTGAAATAACGTGTTTTCTCTAAGCTTTGTATTTGCTTGTCTGTAGTGGGGTTTGGTGGAAACGGCGTTACCCAGCTCTTTAGTGTTGCAGCTGCAACAAGAAAATGCATTTGCTAGAATGAAATCTACACCATGCTTTCGCAGTTCTGTGGAGAGTCAAATAAACACGTTAAACAGTTGTAGCTCTATTTGCCCAGAATCTTCTGGAATTTCATGAGACCTGAGCTTCTGAATGAAATTGGAGTATTGCTGTTTCTTGAGAAATACTCACGTGTAACAAAGACATCGACCAGCTAGTAACTGCAGATAATCTTTGAACTGATAGCTCACTTGCGCATTGAGGTAGCTGATACGCTGTAAACTCCCACTGGAGTATGGGCAGGGGTTGCAGGCACTTAAGATAGTGGAAGTAGCTCACCGCTGTGCATTCCGAGACATGATTATCCTGAGCTAGCCACTGCATTGAAGAACAAAGAAATGATCCCTGTGCTTTTATTCCCAACAAAGGTTTGGGACCCTTCTCAATCTATTTCATCTGCCCTCAGAGCAGGAGGGAGATTGTGAGTGCTTTTCACCACCTGTTTGTGGACAGTCACTGCTTGCACATCCTCTCAGATATGCAATATGACATGGAGATCACTTGGTCTGGGTTCTTGTTTGGGATCTGAAAGAGGAAATTGGGCCACACAGAAAGGACTGTTGGATGAAAAGGTCATTAAGTGCTTAATCTTAGATGATGATTTTTAGCTTGCACTAAAAACCTACTGGCCTTCTTTCTGTGATTGTATGGGAAGATTTCACATGGAGTAATTGCCGCAAGGCCTTTGTCACACATGAGAACAAAGCCAAGCAGAGGGTTAAAACAAGCCCCTGTAATGAGTGATTAGAAAAAGCTTTTGTAAGAACATGGGAGAAGAGGTAGTAAAATATGGGAACATAAAGGAAGAGACGGAAAAAAAAATAATACACAGTACAGAGAAATGGAGTGTTAAATAACACACCAAGCTGTACTTAAAAGAAAAAAAGAGAGGAAAAACCAGAAGTAGTGAGACTTCAAAAAAATGAACATTCCATGGCTCTTCAATGCCATGTAATATGAACAAAGTAATTAATATAATGAAGTATTAGGCACCTTTATTTTGTGCAGGGTGTAATTATAGGAAGCCTCAAACAAATGGGCTGTTGGAGTTAAACTGTCATGCCCTCAGTATTCCAAGTGGGATTACCTGCTGGATGCTTGGACTTCTTGTGTCTTCATCACTTCAGAAATGGGAGGGAGGAAAGCACAGACCAGAGTTCTCATTCAGTCAGCAAATTTAGGAATGAAGTTGCTCCATTTAACACTTAAATTCTGTGTTAGTTGCGACATCTGTGTTTTTGTAAGGTATTTAAAACACCCTTTCATTACTCTTTTGCAACAAAGACCAGCACGACAGCTCTGTCTCAATACTATGCAAAACAAAGGCGAACACAAAGACTTATTTTGTATTTTAAAAACAGATTAAACATAGAGATGCAACTGAATGCAGAAGAACATAGAAACTACTCTGCTGGGTCAGTTCAGAGTTTGACCCAGCCAGATAGCCTGGCTTTGACAGGCCTCAACTCAATGGCTCGATGAAAAGGGCCTAAGAGCTGGGTGATTGTATGGCTGCATTGCCAGGACTACCCTCCCAGCTGCTTGTTGCTTCAGCATTCCATGCTGATTCACGAGTTAGGGGAGTTTTGTGTCTCATGATGATGATTTTCATCTGTGTTTTTATGTAACTGCTCCCATTTTGATTGTTCTTTGGCAATATGCCCTGGAGAATTAACTCCACAACTTAACTGTGTTTTGTGGAAATATATTATATTTTTCTTCCTCGTAAAGTCTGCCCGATGCTTTCATATGATGCTGCCCTGCTCTTGTATTACAAGAGAAAATGGGTAACTGTTCCTTATGCACCTGCCCTGTGCCAGTCCACACTTTGTAGGCGTCTCTCGTGCGCTGTCTCTGCCAGCTTTTTTCCAGCCTAACTAGCCCAGCGTAACCATCACCTACTGAAAGCTCTCTCTCATCTCCCTTGGCTTCTGTCTTTGTAGCCTTGGCTGACTACATAACTACAAGATGCCACTTTTGTCCTACTGTTTCTCTGTGCAATGAGGCCCTAGGAAATAACTTGGCAGTTCTTTATACTTTACTAGTCAACTTTATAAATTTTTGTTTATTTCTGACTTGTCTTCCTCAGTTGAATTTGGTACATGTTTTTGTGAGTCAGCTTGGTCAGTGATTATCACCCTTTTTCTACCTGGGATTCAAAAGCCAGCCTAGTTGAGGTATTCCAAGTCCTTCAACATAGTATGAGTAAGCTCACGACTGGCAATACTTGCCAACTGGCAGGTGCCTGTTCATGTAGGAGGACTGACGAGCAAGATAAGGGTGGTAGGCAGGTAGACAGAAAAACAGAGAGTAAGGAAAAAGGCTTCATTTGCCAAGCTAGTTGACTTTTAATTTTTTCTTCCCTCATGCTATCCACCTTTCCTAAAGGATACTGGGGAAGGGGTGAGGACCAGCAGTACATTATAAAGAGGTTAAGTTTGCCACATGTCTGACTTCATTCTCTTTTGCAATGTTCTTGTTCCTGTTCTGAATATTCTTTCATTTCTCAGCGTGTGGGCTGCTGTTTTCATGACCTCCCCTGGCTCCCTGCTTCTGAATGACTCTCCATGTATTGCAAAAGACTGAGACAGATGATGTACTACTTTACCTTTCCTAGGGAATAACTGGAAAATATAGACCATGTGAATGTCTGTGGGTTTGTTTGGTTTTTTTTTCATGGTGTTATAACAGGTGGTTTGCATGGAGAAAATATCACATCAATGCCCATTCTGCTTTCTCTTTATTCCCTTCTCCCTCTCCATAAGTTGGCTGATGAAAAAAGGTCAGCTAAGGGTAACTAAAATATCCTTATGCCATGATAAAGTGTCCCTTTTTTGTTATTGCCTTAACCTTCAATAGCGACAGAAGGAACTGGTAGAGTACACGCAAAACTTAAGAATTGCAAAAAAAACCTAGTCACCGTTGTTGGCACATGCAATGTGTTGTAATGGGTCAAAGATTATTTGATATCAAGCTGTGTGGTGACTTAAATGGCTGCATGTGTCAGTAAGAGGGAAGTAAACTGTTTAGCAAGTGTTGAAGCAGAAGGATATATCCTTACCTGTTGTAGGTGGGAAGCCTTAATAGCAGGTGAGGATGTTAGTTGAGAGGGTCATTGATGCCTTAATAATGAGCAGAGCCTACACGCAAACATCCTGTGTCCTTTGTTAGGGAAGATACCTTGACATAAATATGGGGAGATGTAGTCCTCATGAGAGCTACTGTTTATGTGTCTGTATATGTATGAGGAAAACATTCAAAACCATGAAAAAATCAAAAAATGAGGCATATTGGTATATTTGATTTTGCTAATGAAGTTCTGTGCTGCCCTGCATGGGGATGGGAAACTTGGTTTAGCTCAAAAAGGTAAAGACGGAAGGGTGAAAGCTCATCAACAAAATTACTATTTCCAAAATACTGCAGCTATGAAATGGTTCCTCTGTCTTCTCTTAAAAAAACTGCATGAATTTATCTTTTTCCAGCATGTCTCTACATGTCTCTAATGTCAGTGATAGTATTTGGCACCATTCTGTCGTCTGAAGCTAACTGGGGAAGAGAGTGTTTTGGACCCATGGGCCTCACAGAGTCTCTTTGTTAGCTCAGTAATTTGTGTGTGCAGGGTGTGGTGGGAGTTTTGTTTGACTGTAAAAACAAACAAATACACAAAACCAAAGAAGAAGCAACAACAAGACCCAGTGGGGGGAAAAAACCCAAACCAAAATTGAAACAACTTCCTGTGTCCTGAAAAGAAGTTTGAGCTAAACTATTTTTCCTGACAGTGGCGAACGGTAATCTATGTACCAAATGAAACAGGAGGCATGCAGGACAGCCTTCAGGGTGGATTTGGAAAAGGAAAATCTAAGACCTGGCTTCTATAAGAGGGGCTCAGACAGTTCACCTAAGGTGATTACAGAATGCCTGGAAATGACGAAATGAAACCCATCAACATCTACTTTTCTTGTTTTGGGAACAGTGGGCCACCCTGCAGATTGAGGAGGGAGTAAAAAAGCAGAAGGCGCTGGCACTTGAAAATTTAATCTCCACTGGTAAGACCTCTGAATGAAGGTGACACAGCACTATTTGTCTTGTTAAAAGGCAACTCCTTTAATCTTATCTTGGAAAGAGTAAAAGGAAACCTGAATTGCATCTGATGTTAAGTAAGAAAACTGGAATGGCCAAAATTGAGTTTGAAGGACAAATAACTGCTTAAGTTACAAACCTACAAAAGAGACCTAAGCAAGATAATCTGTGAATGATTGAGTCTTCTGAACAGAGGGAGTTAGAGACTGGTGTGGGTAGAGAAAGACCTTGCTGATAAGCATTTGGGAAGCTGTCCCTGTTTTCATGAGTATTCTGTACTTTCTGGCACTCTCAGTGCTCTCTCTACAAGGTTAGGAGAAATGAGTATTCTTTGCCCTTGCTGTTGTTCTGTATGGATTCTCTCTGCATGCTGGGAGTTACAAGAAACAAAAAATTCAGGGTCTCTCACGTAAAGGAGCTGCACCATCCCTTGCATCACAGTTACAATCTGCACTCTTCTCTAGGCATGGGGACGAAGTCCATGGGGAATTTTTTTCCTCTTCCCAACTATTTTTCCTTTCTTCTTTGACTGAAGGGCACTGGGTTAAGTTCTCATAATACTACTTTTACTTGAAGTGCTATTTTTAGTCATTCGTCATATGGACTGTTTGGTTTGTCAGCTAATGAATTTCAGGTCTGATGATTTCCTGGATGTTGAAGGTTTGATTGAATTGGAGCTAGAGGAAAGTTTTGTGATTCTGATCAGGGGTAGTATGTTGATTTAAGATGAATCAAGTGTAGTTTGAATAATGCATATTTAATGTCACTCAATACCCCTCTCCTTGGGGGGGGGGATGGGGGGCGGGGGGAAAGGCAAACAAAAAAGCTAAGCGTTAGCTGGTATGAATCAATATAGTTTGAGTCACTGTAACCAGCCAGATAAGAATCTGGTCTGAGTGACCTCGGCAAACATCACACTTGCTGTGTGGCTGTCCTATGAGGTGTGATTTTACAGATGTGGAGCACAAATGTGTGGTCATTCTTCTTGCACGATGCTTCTGTGTTACACTATGCATATCTCAGGGGAAAAAATCTAGGCGCTTTGAAGTTTCTTGGTAGTCAAGTGACTTTTAAAGAAGAAAGGATGGGGAAAGAGAGAAGGCTTTGAGGAAAAGAGACCAGAGGAAAGTGTTTGTTACAGCTGGGAAAAAGTAAACCTGAACATCAACTACGCAAGCACTGCTTGTGTTTGAGTCAAGGCACCAGGAGGGGTCTGCAGCCTTGGCAATTGACGTTTCTAGGTGTGTGTACGCATGTCGTTTGGTACACGTGTGAATGCGTGTCGTTTGGTAAATGACAGACAAGTAGGTGTTGTGCTCAAGGTTTTATTTGCAGCTTGCTCTGAACGCTTTTCTCCTTTCTTCAACTTCCTGGTGTGTTATGGCATAGGATTAGGGAAGTAACTTGTGAAACCAAACAGTAGGACATAAATGAAGCATAACAATGCAATTATGTTCCCTGGAATAGGAGGAGAGCTATTTCTAAAAAGCATGTGTATTTTACTCTTTTTGGAATCTGTATTTTCCATTCCGTTGTGTGGAAGGAAGACTCATTTCCTCATGCAGGGATCATCCAGAGAGAGGAAACCTCCATGGAAGAGGAGATTGCTGGCCAGTGCCAAGGACGCTTCAGTCTTACTGATGTTATGTACTTCTCCAAGAAGGGGTGTGAGGCAGTTGCGGAAGACGAAGTCACCCGACGGTTCTCCTCTGAGGAACTGGTGTCCTGGAATCTCCTCAGCAGAACCAATGCCAACTTGCACCATGTCAGCTGGCAACTGAGCGTTGTGTGGGTCATGGGGATCCTAATCCGGTATTGTCTCCTGATGCCTTTTCGGTGAGCCAGATATAATTTGAGGGGATTGTTTTTTCATACTAGTTTTGTAAAAAAGATGTGAAACAATATGCTATTGACTAGTGCAGAAAGGAGAACTTGGCATGACTTGGTTTTCCAAGATGCCATCGAAACTCAAATATCCCCAAAAGTAAAAGAAGGTGCTGAAGTTGTACATTTCTCACATTCCTTATGTTGTATTAGTAATTTATTTTTTTCAGATCCAGCAGAACTTTATAGAAATGATCTGGAGATCTTTTTGTGATGTAGAGTAACAACTGTTTCAACTGAAAGGATCAGGCTCTACCTGTCTGAATAAGAGATGGGGAGACTGTATGCTGAATGCGTGGGAGTGGAAGCAGAGCCAATGTTCTAGGAGCACAGGGTTGGATGGAAAAGAGAGAAAACTGTCTGGAATGTGTTACATTTTCAGACTTCAGTATTTCTTTTAAGTGAAACCAGCCTTTTATCATATTGACCATAAGAAATATTCATGTCTTCCTGTAAAGAGCAGGAGCTTTTCAAACTTCTTAATTCTTTGATGGGAGGACAGTATATTCAAAGCATAGCTACAGTGCACAGAGGGGTTTCATACCAGTCAGTCTCATGGCAGAGCACGTATGCTTGCGTGTAAACTTAGATAGGCAGCTTAAGAGGGCAACATTTATTTAGCAATGGTTTCAATATTAGTTCTGCTCAGCCATTAGTAACCAATGATGGTTAATTTTCATGATTATATAGTAGCTTACTGCTTGGGGTGGAAATACATACTGGAATTTCTGGATAGCTTTTTAAAAATTAAATGATGTCTCCCTTTTGGCAGCAAGAAATTGCAGCTGTGTTAAAGAACGCTAGCCACTACTCGCCATCCTCCTTGAACACGATGGCTTCTTTACCATGTGAGGGCTTCAGATCAAGGTGTGGTGCATTTTGGAAGACAGGCTGCAGGCAGCACAAGGTTTTGTACTCAGTGCAGGATCAGTTGAGTGAAAACATGCTCCTATTATCCTATTGGCCTCAACTGGTTTGTATTGCTAGTTAGATGCTGTTAATGGTATAGGGAAGCAGTGTGAAGTGGATCAAAGGATTATATAAAAGATTTTTGTGCTTGCTCTTTCAGTTTTGCTTTTTAACATTTAATTAAGATTATTGTACTTTGTAGTGTCTGCTTGGCTGTTTTCAGCATCCTCCTGCTGGTCTTGGCCACTACAGTAGTTGGACAGTTTCCAAATGGCAGGTAGGTGTTTGTCAGGGCTCTTTCAATTTTTTTTTTTTTAATTACTTCAAATATTTTAATTAGTGTGTTGGAATATAAATCTGCTTGAGTCTGGAGGATTAATTTGGACTATTGTGGGATGGTTTTTGTTCTCTACTGTAAACTCATACAGCACTATGAGAGAGAGTATGACAATGCCACCTGAAAGTGGACATGCGATGTAAGCCGGATAGATACTGATGGAAGTGTGTGTTAGAGTGGAAGCTAAAGAGTATGCTCTACTTGAGTCACAACAGGGCAAGTAAGTCGTCTGTCCTGAGCAATTCCATATTAACGCTGTGAGATAGTTATGTCCTGTCAGTGCAAAAAACTCAAAATGTGATTCACCAGCTAAGTATTTTAATATTTAACTAAAATGTTAATGAATGAGTGAATAGCAGTTGCTTCCAGAGAAAATCTATAAAACAGACTCCTTACTATAATCTTTTCTGCTTTGAATCTGGAGGGTTTAGAATATATTACCGTGTAAGAATGGACAAAGAATATCTTTGATACCCAATAAGCTCCTCCTGCGTGGCATTGTTAGTGCAACTGAATCGTCTTAGTACCGTCTTTGTAATAACAGTTACTGGGAGTAATTTGGAGAGTTTAAGTTATGTTGTGTTATGAGTGACTGCATAGAACTGGAAATGTATGTGTGGCTTCGTTTCTTCTAGAGTTAAACGCTGGCTGAGCAACCAGGTTCAGATGATATGTGCCACATTAGGTGTCCGATGTCTGGGTGGTCTAGTTCACTTCCACAACAGGTGAGTGGGGCCACCCTGCTCTTACTGGTTTGGTATTAATTTCTTTCAGTACTCAATGTCTCCTGTTTGAGAGCAGGATTCTTATTCCATGACTGCAAGGGTACTGTAATGGTGCAGTTTAGGTCATCTAGACTCAAGATGTTTGCATGCACCACTGTGTTTTCTGTTGTGTACTGGCAGGGTGTGCGGAGGGGGAGTGGTACCGTGTTCTTGATTGATTGTACACTTAAACGTTATTCTCAATGTTTGCTGTGAATGTGTTGTAATCACACGCAAGAACATTGTCAGTAAATGTTTGACTGTTCTGTTAGCCAATTTGTTTGGTAACAATTCTTTATGGCCTCTCCTAAAATAAGTTATGGATGGTATTTCTGTAAGGTGTTGTGAGGTTTTACTTGCTTAGTGGTAGAGATTAACGTAATGGAGGCTTCTGAAATTTTTTTGCTTTGTTTGTGCTTTAGAAAACAAGCAAAATCATGCTCTAGCGTCTTTGCTTTTAGAGTTTTAGTGTCCAAACAGTCTTTGATATATACCTCCATGAATGGTAATGTGTACAACTAAAATGCCTACTCCAATTAAGTCTTGTATTCTCAGCTAGTTTTGGTGAAATGCCAAAACTACTGAAATGACTCTTGAGAGTAGGAGGAAAGATGACTTAGCTGCTGTAATGTACTGCCAGAAGTTTTGATGTATATCATAGCAATATTAGTATTTTAAAATGTTTTGTGTTCTACTTTCAATGGATCTGCAGATGAGCTGTGTGCCTGAAATACGTTTGTCACTGGGAGTGTCAGTTGTGGATGGGTCACCTGATGGGGCCTGTACTCTGGAGAATAAACATTAAGTAGCTATATTTATGGTTGTCATTGCAGGGAAAACAGGCCGCGGGAAGGAGGCATCTGTGTAGCCAACCACACGTCCCCACTAGATGTTCTAATCCTGGCCAGCGACGGATGCTATTCCTTGGTATGAACAAGAGAGTTGGTAAACATTGGTTATGTTGAGATGCCTGTAGATGCAGTGTTGGGTAACAGGATAAACTTACTGGTGGTAGAAGAGTGGGATTTGATAGCATTCAAACTCACATTCAGGACTTGAGAAGTAATAAACACAGGCAGGTGTGTGCACATTTTTGACCGAGAGAATTGGTATAATTTGTGAACGAGCTTAGAAACTGATGTGTCTGCGGTCAGAGTTTTATCACATAAGTGTGTATGTGTTTGCATAGTAACCACTTTCTTTGGGCTTGCAGGTTGGCCAGGCACACGGAGGGCTTCTGGGGATTATTCAAAGATCTTGCATGCAAACCACTCAGCATGTTTTATTTGAACGCTCAGAAATGAAAGACCGTCATCTGGTGAGGAAAAAGTAAGGTAGTGAGGTGTTGGTTTAATTGTCCTGTCAGGTCTAGTGATTTTAAGGTCCAAGCATGAGTTGGGACTGTTCTCACCCTGCATCTCCTTGGTGGACAGTTGTGGGTTGTCATCAGTGTGAGGTTTGGAACTGCTCAATCAGTGAAGGTGCAGGGTCTAGCAAAAATCTACTGCACGTTTGATGGTTCTGGGAATTTCCACGTTCCCACAACTGTCCTGCTTGCCACAGGCAGGAGCCTGTTCATTCAGGTTTGAGGCCAATAATTCAGGATATCAGGATGGATACGGGAGTTCTGTCAGCACATCTGATTCCCAGGCCATGCCACACCCCCTGGTACATTTTTCATCAGCTCTGAGCGTAGAAGGTGGTTATAGCTGCTGTGAGTACAGGATGAAGGCACGCCAAAAAAAGGCCAAGGAACCACCTAGCTGCTAGAAGCTGGAAGAGCATCCTGAAGACGTACCAACATGTTTGCTTAATGCCTATACTGCTCTCCAGGCCTGCAGTATTGATTCCTGGCAGAGGGCACGTTGGACTTGAAGGACATGAACAGGATTGACTCATTATGGCAGTTCTTATGTTCTCAGGTGTTTACAGAGGCTGTTCTTAGTCATCTTAAATCTTCATGAAATAGGGTGCAACACAGCTAAGGTTAAGGAAGTGTCTATGACAGCTTGTCCAGGAAAATGGAGAAGGTGCCCCCCATGCTGGATTATTCTCTCCTTTTTTGATATCTGATGCTTTGTTTTTGTTCTTTAATGCAGACTGGAGAGGAACTTCATGCTCTTGAGTCATAGGAAAGAGGCGTCTCAGAAACCAACAGATTTTGTGTGTCAGTAATCTGCTCAGTGCCAATACATTTGTTTTTAAGTGATGCAGCAAATGTAGTAAAATAGTGGCCTATCTCTTAACTAGATGTGGAGAGTCATTAGATAAGTGTAAAACTGATGCTATGATCCTAGAAGGCATGAAAATTTGAAATACAGAATATACTTCAGTCAAAAGAAAAGTTTGACTGTGTTCATAGCTGGAGTCTGTCACAGATAAAGGGGAAGCGCTTTTTACATGCTTCAAGTACCCCTGTTCTGTGGCTCTGTGTTCATTTGGTTAAAATGGTGAAATAAAACTGTAAACAGTTCTGCTAATTGAAAAAGTAGGTTTTCTCCAAGACAGGCCTCTGAGATGAAGGCCTGAAAGCAGCACACATCCTGGCTGAGGCTACTGACTGGCAAAGGGCAATTAGGCAAGGGCTTTTCTTGTCCTGTGTAAGAGGTAATGGATGTTTAGATTCTTGGCCAAATACAAATGTGAGTCGTATGTGAAAATGAAGTATACACTGAGGTTTTATTTTTCTCTCCACAGAATTAGAGAACACATTACAGATAAGGACAAATTACCCATTTTAATTTTCCCGGAAGGTAGGAAACAACTATATTGATTTTATTGCTCTTCTCGCTTCTTGCCACTGAGTGCAGTTTATTATTCCCAGTCTTTACAAGCAAGGTGTTTGTTTTCAGTCTGTAGAATTAATTAGCTTTTGTGAGGAATTAAAAGTCAGATTCTAATATTATATGACGGTCTGTTTGCTTTAGTGTATAGTGTAATGGAAGAGAGAACAGGCTCTGGGATTACACTTCAGAACTAAAGCTTACTTTCTCCTTTAGCAACTTAAGTCTTAAGACAGTTTAGGATTCATTTGCTGATACTTTCTTAGAATGGATTAAATTCTTCATCTGTTTTAATTCTGGCTAGGTACCTGCATAAACAACACATCAGTAATGATGTTTAAGAAGGGAAGCTTTGAGGTAGGAGGGACTATCCATCCGGTAGCAATCAAGGTAACGTACCTGCAGTTTTCCAAACACGGAAAGATTATTTGCAGAAGTTTCTCATGTCAGAGAGGCTGTTAATGTGTAAACCTTTAAAAAAGGGTGTTGCTTTGTGTGAATAAGGTACTGGATTAAGCCCTGAAGAAACACAATCTTTTCATGGTGCACAGTGCCTTGCAGTTCAGTGCAGTAGGGGAAACGTTTCACTGAGTGTCTTTACAACTGGTTAGGAGCAACCTGACAAGCTCAGTTGCGATTGCTATGCTGTGTGTTCAGTCCTGCCTGCTCTTTCTGTCCTAGGGCTCCTGGCTTTTGTGTGCTTTGGGGATAAAGGCACTTCTCATGGCACTTCCAAGGCTTTCTGCCTGGCTTAGCCAAGTCACCCTAGCTCTAGACTGGAACTATAATGTTGTCTCATCTTGTGGAAATTGTTAAAACTGGTGTGAGCGTTTTCAAGGAAAGATTTGTAGCCACCATATCTGTAGATGACAAGTCTTCACATTTGGAGTAGATCTGTCTGGTTAAAGCTGAGATATGTTTCAGTGGGTCTGTCACAATTTGGGGTCCTGCGTTGCTTGTAAGGCTTGACTGCTACAAACCTGTAATAAATGTTGAAATGTGGAGCCTTGCTCCGAATTTACTGCAGGTTTTTGGAGGTGTGATTAGATTTGCTCCCCGTTTAACAAGTTGAACTGTGACCTCATGGCCAAAAAGGAGCAACTTGGTGATTTAAACTCAGGTAGCGGATCATGCCCTTTCGCTTACTCTTGTCGTCTTCCAGTATGACCCCCGCTTTGGAGATGCGTTTTGGAACAGCACAAAGTATTCCATGATCACCTACGTCTTTAATGTGATGACCAGCTGGGCTCTAGTCTGTAATGTGTGGTACCTGCCACCAATGGTCAAAGAGGTACTTACTCTTCCGCATGTTTTGAAAACGCTCATAAAACGTTGTCTGTGAGGAAATCCACATTACTAGGCATGATGTGTTGGCATTGTGTTTGCGAATCTTTATTGACAACTTCATGGACAAAGGCCAGAAAGCAACACTGTAGTCTTAAAATTAAGTGAGCATGGATTTATGTGGGTTGGTTATCTTCAAGTAAGGACTACTCTTGCAGAGATTCAGACATTTCTGCACCATGGTCCCTGTTGCTCCCAAACAGCTGCTTTACTTGGGTGCCGCTGCCTTGCTTTCCTCTGCTCCCAGGGACTAGAAGAGATGTTTAAATGTGGTTTTATGCTGCAGGGGTCCTGCCCCGTAGCCTGGCACAGACCTCCCTTTTTAACTCCAGATGTGATATATAGACTCAGGCCTTCTCTTCACTCTGTACTGGAGTGCTTCTACGTCCTCTGTCCCCCTTCTTCCACCATCTGCACAGCTTCCTCCTGCCTCCTCGTTTCTCAGCTCTGCAGAATATCCAGCCAATCTTTTGCCCAGCAACTTTACCTCACAACTTGGCACAGCCTCTCAGCCCACTGCCCCCGGATGTCAACCTGATGGTGGCAAAGCGATCAAGGCCTTGGCTACAGTAGTGTCTCAGTTTGGAGCTGCTTTCCCTGGTCTTTGCTCAGCCCAGGTCTTGGCAGAGAAGCTGCTGTAATGCACGTGTCTTCAGCCCTCTGCAGTTGGGCAAACGGACGTCTGTGGGCCTGGCAGAAACCCCAAGTGCCCACTGTCTGACAAATAGTACCTCTTTAAAACATGGAGAAAATGCTTAAGTTGAAAAGCAAATAATTTGTATATTTCTTGCAGGAAGAAGAAGATGCTGTTCATTTTGCCAACAGAGTCAAGGCTGTCATCGCTGCTCGGGGGGGAATGTCTGTGCTTCCTTGGTAAGCTGCAACACCTTTGAGGTTGGGTTTAAAGCATACTTAGTTATTCTGTGTTCTGAAACATTAGCCCAGAATCTTTTAAAACTACATCTAGATTTGCTTTGCTTGGGCTGTAGTCCATCACCCTTACTGACTCTGAGTCAGAAAATACCACTTTCTAGTGGAACTGTGCAAGGAATAACAAATGGACTAATATAGTATAAGAGGAGAAGCGGAGCCTACCGGTGGCTCTAGCCATCAGGTAGTATTTGGTGAAAATAATTTGCCTGTTAAATGCTGGATTAAAGGAATAGCTTGCTTGTGTCGTGTGGTAAGTCTTGGCAGTACGGACCATTCAGCATTGTATTGCAAAAGCCAACATTTAGGGTGAAAACTGCCTTGACTACGTTGCCTAAATATTGTAAAGTGCTTCTGCTTTGACTCTGAAGTGAGCTCAAGGCTGTTTCTTTTCTGTATCTTTCAGGGATGGAGGACTGAAAAGGAAAAAGGTCAAAGAGTCCTTCAAGGAAGAGCAGCAGAAAAAATATTGCCAGATAGTAATAGAAAATGGATCTGTGGGAAATGGGAAGGTTTGTTAAATGGTATTTATTTTATCTCATTTTCCCATGACTTACCTCCACCAGAAAATGGGTTATTTTTTTATACAAAAACATATTTTCCTTCTGTCCTAGTAAGATATTTTGCATGTGACACAGCAGGCAAACCATAAAGAGATAGTATTTTGTATTAAATAAGCATACAATTTTATAAATAGGAAGATTTACAATACAGTAGTAAAATTCTCTCCGATGTTGAGTGAGAAGAATCTGCAATAAAAGCACTTGGTTTCATTAAAACACCATTTTTTTTAAAAAACTTTGTGAAACCTTGAAGACTTAAATGGTAACCTTTTAACTTGTGATAAAACCCGTCTGTACCCCTAGCCTCTATCAGCGGCTGGGACTAGCAGTTTTCCGTGAGCCACAGCCACTGTGTTGCTGTAGAGAGAGATCTCCCGATGCCAGAAGACATTAAGCAGTTCACCAAAGTATATGTTTTCTGAACTGCAGGTTGGAGAGGAAGTGTTGGATGTC
>NW_010241227.1:25021-28109 GCF_000690775.1 Eurypyga helias
GTGTCACAAGACCAGGGATGGCAACGTAGAAAGCTTTCCAGGTTCCCCCTGACAAACACCAGATCAGCGTCCAGGGCAGCGCATCCCTGATGCCTGGGTGTGTGACGCTGGGGTAAGTTAGTCACAGCCAAGGAGAGTGTTGTAGAAAAATATATCTCATTCTTAAATTGTGTTCTGTCTTCTGATTTTGCGATAGCCCTTTGTGTGTCTGTATGCATTACACAAATTAAAGAAAACCTCTGACGCGACCTCCATTATCATTTGTTGTAATTATTTCTGAATAGCCACCTGCTTGTGTTTACCGCTTGATGCGAAGACTACTGATTTGCTCTCTCACAAGCCCACCCTTCAGAAATAAATAGAGCAAGTGTGCTTAAGGAATCTGTAAATCAAGGTTTACAGGACAGCAGCCTGTTGACTGAGGTCTCGGCAGAGATGGAGCACCAGCACACCTTGCAGAAAGATACATGCACAGATGTAATGCTGCCCAGCCCTGGAGCCTAGAAAACTAATAGCCCCTCCCCTGAATAAAAGAGGTGCTCTGTGCCACGCAGCATCAGGGCAGCGAAGTAGTGCAGAACTGAGCTCTCCTCTGCTGTGACCTGGCCTGGGTGTAGTTGCTACAGGTATGTGAATTCCAGCCCCACAGCTGGATGCAGCACTACAGGTGGGGTCTCACGTGAGCAGAGTAAGGGGGATGAATCACCTCCCTCAACCCACTGGCCACGCTTCTCTGGATACAGCCCAGGATACCGTTGGCTCCAAGTGCACATTGCTGGGTGTTCAAGGAACGTGTAGACATGGTGCTTGAGGATATGGTCTAGTGGGTATGGTAGTGTTGGGTTGATTGCTGGACTAGATGAACGTATAGGTTTTTTCCAACCTTAGTGATTCAGTGTGGTGGTGTGTTCTCCCCTCCCCCTGCTCCAGCAGTAACCACCCATGGGGTCTTGATGCCTGCACCCAACTTCAGCTGGGCTTTGGGGGAGGTAGATGACAACACAGTAACCAAGGGCTGTCTGGAACAGTGGCCCAGCCATCTTGCTGCTATGCAAATATGACTATAGGTCAATCACCTTACTCTATAAATACTGGACAGCCTAGGGCCTTTGAGCTCTCCAGCATGGCAGTGAGGTGTGGGCCAGGATCTCTCATGCAGCATGTCCAAGGGGCAGTGCAGAATTGTTGTGCGCAGCGTGGGTCCTGGGGTGGTCTGGGACCGTAAGCCACTTGGGTGCTACGCTGCTTCTGCACTGGGCTGAAGGCTGGAGCCATGTCCCCTGTATTTAGAGTACTGAAGTCCTGAATAAGTATGGGAAACTCTCAGAATCCCATAAAGGCTGGATCACTGTGTCAACTTGAGGATATAGTGGGTATGGTAGTGTTGGGTTGATTGCTGGACTAGATGAACGTATAGGTTTTTTCCAACCTTAGTGATTCAGTGTGGTGGTGTGTTCTCCCCTCCCCCTGCTCCAGCAGTAACCACCCATGGGGTCTTGATGCCTGCACCCAACTTCAGCTGGGCTTTGGGGGAGGTAGATGACAACACAGTAACCAAGGGCTGTCTGGAACAGTGGCCCAGCCATCTTGCTGCTATGCAAATATGACTATAGGTCAATCACCTTACTCTATAAATACTGGACAGCCTAGGGCCTTTGAGCTCTCCAGCATGGCAGTGAGGTGTGGGCCAGGATCTCTCATGCAGCATGTCCAAGGGGCAGTGCAGAATTGTTGTGCGCAGCGTGGGTCCTGGGGTGGTCTGGGACCGTAAGCCACTTGGGTGCTACGCTGCTTCTGCACTGGGCTGAAGGCTGGAGCCATGTCCCCTGTATTTAGAGTACTGAAGTCCTGAATAAGTATGGGAAACTCTCAGAATCCCATAAAGGCTGGATCACTGTGTCAAATACGCCTCTCCTTCCCTTCCTCAGGCAGACTTCAAAAATAAGAGCTGGAGGAGGAGTCCTCTGAAAGCATCTTCTTCAATGTTTGTGTTACTATTAACTAAGTTTTCCTTTGTTGGGAATAGAGCTTATAAAGATGAATTATGCTTTAACCCCTTCAAACTAAATGTGCAGACTGAAATAGCTTTGACATCTGGTACTTGTTTCTGGTTTTTCATCTCTGGGCTCAGACATTAGCACTATTCATGTTTAAAGTATATTTTATTGCTCTGATAAAAGGGTAAAGTAACCTGAAACAGGTTGTAACTATGCAGCTTTAAAGCAGTGTAAGGCGAGTTTCTGTGTAAATGACTGAAATTGCCTTAATGTATTTGAGCCAGTTTTTTACACAAGTTCTCTACATTTCCTGGGCCTCCAAGAAGTGATGGGACCAAAAGTTTTGAGGTCTCTTTTTATATATATATATACAATTTTACATATCTTTTTCTGTGTATGTGGGTAAATATATATATACAGACACACTCCGCATGTACATAAAGGGATGCGTGACTGCCTAATATCTATTAGGAGCTTAGCATGGACATGAGAAACCTGAGTTAATTATAACAACAGAATCATCATGGATTATTAGAAGACAATGGTAAGCAACTTAGTGACCTCTTGTACTTTGTGAGAACTGAATCAGAGTTAGCTAAGATGTCTGATAATCTTGCACTGTAATGTATCTGCATGATTGACTGACGTTGCTGGAGTCCTTTATTCTCTTGACTCTGAATGTCTTTTTCTACAGCTGTGTCTTGTCTTTCGGAACATGTGAAATCCTCTTCTATTTCCAGCTTCTGTTGACCAGCAATACAGTACTGGGAGACACCTCTTTCTCCTGACTTGCTGTTGTTTTAAGATGAATTTCAATTGTACAACCATGTGTTGCATGTGTACAGCCATGTGTTGCAAAGAAGTGTGCAAAGGTTGCCATCTAGAGGCCTCTAGTTAGCGGTAGCAAACATTGGCTTGCACAGCCTTCTCAGCGTTTCATTTAAACCAGCGTTGCCCTAAGTTCCCATCAATGAGCCTGTTATTTCTCCTACATTGCCAGGAAACCATGAAAATGGAGAAATAATTCTGCATACCTCAGTATCCATCCTCAGTAGGTTTGTGGACAACACCACATTGGTCAGGAGTGTGGA
>NW_010241228.1:0-4114 GCF_000690775.1 Eurypyga helias
TCCTGCCGCGGGGGCAGCGGTTTCCGCCGCTCCCCTGGAGCCGTCTGCTGCTCGAAAGCGCGGGGAGAGGAGGGAGAGGGGGCGCTGGGAAGCCAAGCACCGGCTTGACTTCCGTAACGCTCCGAGAACCGCGAGCATCCCGTGAGCGCCATCCCCAAAGCAAGCGGGAGAAGCAGCGCCACCGCGAGAGCTACGCACTGAGCATACGGTGACGGTCACAAAAATAGGGCCGAAACGGTGTCTGGTTGTTCGGGTACTCACGGGGATCAGAGTGCGTGCCAGTATGCGAGTGCCTCTGCTTGAGGACAGTATTCCCAGTCCTTGACATCATCAGTGACATCATCACGTAGGGCAGATGTCATGGAGCTGATCCTGCTGCAATGGAGTGGACTGCAGTTTCCATCCTGAACTTTGGCTAGTGTGTTAATCCGAAATTAATCTGTTGCCCTGCTTGAGAGGACACGGTGCTGGGCTAACTAGAGAAGGAGGCCTGCAAGTGGGGAGATGACGGTGGGGGATACCAGACGTGTCTGCGTGCTGCCGGCTCAACCCCTGTGAGCCCATCAGCTCAGGCTCACACAGGGCCCGTAGGACCTGGAGCAGCTCCACAGGTTTGCCTGGCTCTGTGCTTGAGCTCAGCAGCCCTCCAGCTGTTGCCCAGGGTGTCGAGGACAGTGGATGTCCAGCTTTGGAAGGCCCTGCATGGCACTGAAGTTGGTGTGTGTTCTGGAGAGGAGCCGAGCCTCCCAGAATTGGAACCTGTTGGCTCCACGTGGGGAGCCTGCGCTGCCCTGAACTCTGGAAAGGGAAGCACCCCAGGCTCTTCAGTGTGGCATCTGGCAATGTCTCCTGGCTTGGGGTCTCGTCAGCTTGAGAATGCTGTATTTCATACAGGCGCAAGCTGACCTGAAAGTCAGTGTGGATGAATTTGTGCAGTGTCAGACTGTAGTTACTCCTGCAGGAAAATTGTATGTATTCCATACAGAGGAATTATTCCTTGTAAACAATACGTTTATTTAGCTTTTCTTATTTGAGACTTTAGAGTGAATGGTCCTCAAGCTTACTTTGAAAATACAGTGTGTAAAACTTCTAAAGAATTAATAAACATCAGAATTTCCAACTACTCTGCCATTCAATGAACTGGAGCTTAAAGCAAAAAGCTAGAAAGATGTCACTGCAAGAGCAAGCACTCTTGCTCAGCTCTTAATTCAGAAATGTGTGTGCTAAAGCTCAGCAGGGGAAAAATGGTCCTGGGGAACTCAGGACGGCAATACTAATCATACTCAGCTGAGGGGGGACGCTAGGCAAATAGAAGGTACAGAATTGCCCGTGCCCTACCAGGCAGTGGACTGAGGATAGTTCAGTGGCCTGTGCCCAGCCACGGGTCCTGCTGATGCCAATCACCAACGTGCCGGCTGCACCTGGTGCCACCCATCCTGCCCTGCTTCTGGATGGGATGGGTGGGACCAGCCCTGGCCGGTGAGGTCCTGCCGGGCAGCCCCCACGGGGACCCCGACGGTCCCCGCCACTGGGAGCTACTGGGTCATACGTATGCTTTTGGACATACGTATGCTTTGCAACAAGTCTTTGCCATATTCTATATATATTCTCTCAGGGATATTTAAAAAAAAAAGTATGAAATTACGTAATAGTAGATAGAAAGAAATACTGGACTGAGGTAAACATAACATGACCTGCTAGTCAATCATGTACACACCAATTGCCTTTCCCACCATGCCTGCACACAGATCCATGTTAGAACCACTTCAAGGAAGATGAATTAAAAAAAAAAAAGAAAAAAAGAAACACAAAACAAAGCCCCCACAAGCACAAGCCCCTAGCAATATGACAACCTAGGGTGCCATGATGGATGGCATTGGCTGATTCCCCAAGAGAGCTGGTGACAGAACAAGCGTTCCGTGAGGGATGCGGGTTCGGTTGCTCAGCGCACTGCTGGTAGGTGCCTGCGTGTGTGAAGCAGGAGCCCGTACCGGGCTGGATGCGTGGTTCCCAAACAGGCTGCTCTGCTGCTGACTGGCAGCTTACAAGATGTGTCTTGAGCGGGCTGTTGCCCAGGTTTTGAGAACCCGTAAGTCAGATTTGCATCCAGAATGACTGTGTTGCTAAAACCTTGTTTTAAAATGCGATTCTACATCCACACATTTTATGCTCTCTGTAGAGCATGTCTAGACTTTAAATAAAACATTATGGAAGACCTCATACCAGCAATACCGGATTTGCATAAGGTTACAGATTCAAATAAATTATCCTACGGAGATAAACCTTTTTCTTGACGAACTGTTTGGTTTACAAGAACTTCATCGTGTTTGAGCACAGTTGTGTGAAACGGAGTCTAGTTGCTTGAAAGATTACTGTTCTCCCTGTGATACACTGCCAAGTCAAACTCCACGGAGATTCACAGGTTTGAGCTCTGCAAATGAAGTATGAGGAAGCAGCTGGCAGGGCGTTCATTCTCTGTGGGGGATCCCCAGATTTGGAGAGCTCTATCCACCGTCTTCCACCAGAAGATTTGCTTCCCTCTGGGAATGCAGCAAAGTCCTCCATTTTGTTTCTTCTTTGTTAAGCATATTGGAGGGTTTGGTTTGAATAGGTGTGTTTATAGGTGGTCCTTTTACTCATTTTTAAATTCCACAGCTGAGATCCAGGGCAGGCACTTGTATTTTCAAACAATAAATGTTAAGTGACCGCCACAGTTCTGGTAATGCCTGAATTTAGGTTTTTTGGTTTTATTCCCACTGAGCAAAGAAGTTGCGGTTGCTGTTGCACCAATGAGTTCAATTTTCTCCAATTTGTAAGATTTTACAAAGTATTGCCTGAGATTTTCCATACTGCCTTATTTTCCCTCAGTTCCTTCTGTTTTCCCCCCTTCCTGTCTTTCCTGTAATCAAAGAGCACAAGTGTACATAAAACTTAGCAAAGGCAAGTACTAGGCTATGCAGCATATAAGCAAACTGCAGAATTCATTACTACGCACCGTCACTGAAGTAGTTCTGTAGTGAGTTTAAAGACCGATTGGATACTTTTAGCAATACAGCAGAGCTAAAGCAGTCTGTGCTGTCTGAACCAGCGATGCATATACATACATATATGTGTGTGTATGCACACATATAAAGGAGGGCTCAATTTCCCAAGATGGTAGTTCTGGAGACTTTATGAAAATTACTTTTACTAAAAATAATTAATATTTTGAGGATGAGTAATTAACACTCATTCTTCTGGGCTTATGCTGATGGCCTGTGGGGAAATTTAAAGATTTATCTACCTATGTATAACAGTAAGGAACTGGCAGCATGGTACTGGGTCACTGGGTATAGAACTTCCTTTTTTTATTTTTTTAGGAGGGATTCTTTTTTACCTTGCTATTGTGGTTTTTTTTTCCAAAGTATTTAAAATTTTCATTTTCTGAAATGCAGCATTTTCTACCATTGCAAATGTATTCTGAGTATTTTGTGAAATGTCTTTTCCCAAATTATTATATTTAATATGAAATTCGAATAAAATTTTAAGTTCTCATGTTTGCCCCCCAGCATTTGTCATTCTTACTCTCCAGTACACTCCACGTATAATACGTTATCGTACATTCTCCAGAATACATCTCATATATACCACTTATACTCTGGACATGGTCCTGCTTTCAAAAGTTATAAACTGGCTATGCTGGCTTGTCAGTTTTCACCAAAAAATACCTATAAGCTTCTGTGACAAAAGCTTGTGTCGATGGTGTAGCAGTAATTACAGCAGTTTCCTGGGACTGCCCAGTGGGAACAGAACTCTTAAAGCTTCTCCTTCATCTGCAGTTCTGAATCCAGGTGGGATACATGGGCACAACTTACTTGGTGGTAAGGAAGATGTAGTCACATAACTCACCTGAAAAATCCTCCTAACATCTGTATTATGGTATGCAAAAGAAAGTATTTTCAACAGTACTTGTTTTTAAATGGTGATTCTTGTGGTTTAGGCCCACCCGGCAACTCAGTACCACGCGGCCACTCACTCACTCACTCCTTCCCTGGTGGGATGGGGAGGAGAAAATACAAGGAAAGGCTCCTGGATCGAGACAAGGAACAGTCACTCACCAATTACTGTCACAGGC
>NW_010241229.1:0-13522 GCF_000690775.1 Eurypyga helias
AATAAAATGGAAGCTAATGACAGTTGATTTTATTTATTTATTTCGTCAAATTGAATTTACCCATCAGTGCGGACACGCGCTGGTATTGTCTCTCTTCGCAGGGTTACTGGATGCCCAGGAAGAATGAAAAACCTGAGAAAGAGAAGGAGGAGGAGAAAGGGAAGGAGGGAGCCTGTCCTGGACCATCCCCACCTGCAGTGTGGAGCTGCCAGTTTGCAGGGTACAGTGTTGAACCTGTGGATAAACCCTTCCTCCCCTGGTAGAGCTCTCAAAGGACAACATCGGATGAATATGTTCCCACCACTTTTTCCCATGGTAGATATATAGACATTTATAAATGAAAATAAGTAAGGGTTTTGTTTTTTTTTTTTTCTTCTTTTTTTCTGCATTGAGGTCTGAAAAGTAAGAAGGCTGCCATGAACCTGACAGAGATTTGCTTCCCAACACAGAATACATGATAGGAATTAATCACCCTTCTGCTCCCAGGTCCTGTTTCAATAGTTACCTATTCTTAATTAACATCTGGCTTCATGCTGGGCCTCAAGCAAAGAAGTAAGAGAAATTATTCTCTGCACAGCCCAACTGCATGTTTTGTTGAATAGTGCATCAGGCAAACCATCAGCTTCCCTTAAATTACCCAGTCTACTCCTCTTGGCAAACAGAAATATCCAGCTAGAGGAATCAAGATACTAAACTATTTGAGACAATAGAATTTTTACCCCCAACCATGTGTCACCCATATGCTGTGTCTCCATGCTCTGAAAAACACAGCATGCAGCATGAATTTGGCCTTTTATTTCATACTGCCCAACAGAGCTGGACTGTGTTGTCTCACAGCTGGGTAATTCACACCAGGCACAAGGTCTGTTCCGATGAGTGGAGGTTGCACAGGACACCAGAGTGCTAGCACTGTAAGAGGCCTCGAGTAGAAAACATATAGGCTTATGGTTAAATAGACAGATCGATCGGGCCTGGAGCTGACACTTCCCATGCATTTTTTGGATGATGTCCATGTTCGCATGGGATGGATGTATCCTTTTCCTTCTGCTGTAGAAACAAAAGGCAGTTGGAAACATGAATGGAGAGCAAACAAAGGCTCAGTGCTATTCTAGGAGAAGCAAGAAGGGTTTCCAAGAAGGTACTTAACATGTGTTTAGTGAGGGAATTAGAAGTAAATACAAGGCCAAAGTAGGCCTTTCAGTCTCATGGTACTTTTTATCTGCAAATTTGTCCTAACTGAGGAAATGGTTGATCATCATCATCATCACTACTGGGTTTGTCTTCTTTAAAGGCACATGTCTCTCCCTCCTATAAAAAGCCCTCAGGAGTAGAGATAAGATGCAAGAGGTCATCTGTGGACTTCTGATTTACTGCTGCTACAGTAGTGGAGGTGCTAGTTACAAGAAGGACAGTCCATCTTCTCTTTCTGTTCATGTTCCATCTCCCTTGGGCTGTTCATGTACAGGTAGAGCAGCTATTGTAAGATCAAATCTATAGGCACTAGGGTCAAGCCCTCGTTGCATGCCCCGTGTGTACACCCAGACCTATGGACTCTCCACATGTCTACAGATGCACACTAATTTTTCTCATTCTTTTCTAAAATATCAGTGTGCATGTGCTTTGATCTGACCCACCTAGAAGATTTCTTCTTGTCTTAATAGTGGGATAGCCAGTTAATGTACAAAGGCATGCCTTGTAATAATTGCGCAAAGAGACTTCCAGGGAAATAAGTTGGTGGGTTTTGGTACTGCTTCCCTGCATAAAGAGCTGGAAAGGGGATGTTATGCCAACCCCTGAGCACCTCGCAAGAGAGGAGATGAATAAACCTCCTGGCTTAATTCATTCCTGTGTCACCTCCTTCAGCATTATTGATTGATCAGGACTAAAACTGACCAAAAGGGGATGAGGGTGGGAGGGAAAGACTTTTAAAATGTGACTTAATCTTCTCAAACTGCTTAGACACTTTTTATACCTTAGGTCTCTTAGAAGGTTGCTGTAACTTTCCCCTCACTTCTGCTCTTTCAGCTGTGCCCTCACTGCCTCCTCCTTCTTATAATGAACCTGAGCTACTCCTCCATCCTCAAGGTCTCTTACTGCCCTATTGTTATCTTAGCTCTCATCTTTGCACCAAGACACAGACATTTCCCTGAATAGCCAGTGGTGCCAGTCTTCATTAGCCACTTCTTAGATTTTAAAGGAAGCATCTCTGTGCTCTCTGGGGCTTCCCTGTGTGCCCCAGTCATATGCAAAGCCTTCTCCATCTCTCCCCAATCTCCACAGTGTCTCTCTCCCATCAGCAAAACTGGGCAGTGTTCAGGAGTCTAACAGTCTAGCTCTTTCAAGCCCAGAAAGATGCTAGTAGGTCTTCTTGACTCCCTGCATCTCCTCGGCTCCATCCATATTGGAGTTGTTGTCCTGTCTCGTGCATTTGAAGCCTGTGCTTTGGGTCAGAGACCAGCTCTTGGCCCTAGGCTTGTACAGTACCAAGCCCAGTAAAAGTCTTCATGCCAGGGGTTGTTAGGCACATTATTAAATCAAATAATGGTAGAAGAACAGATTTCACACAATTTAAAAATAATTTTAAAAGCTAAAATTCCCTTGGAATGTAGAAGGTCATTTTCCTCTTTCTTTTTTCTTTTTTTTTTTTTCAAGGTATAAAAAACATGCTCCTGAAGATGACCCATTTCTAATCATGTATTTTCTTGAGGACCATTTTCAATTGTTGGGTCTGTGTAATCCCTGGATTACCTTGCCACTAATCCATCCCATTGTTAAGAACCAGCAGTTTTACATCTACATTGATCTCAGGGGCTGACTTGGTTTCAATAGGAGCTATGCACTTGCATATAAAAGCAGACTTCACTCCCTTTAGAGGCTTACTATCCCAATGCAATAGCCACCGTAAAAACTACTTATGCAGATTGTGTAGCAAAATAAGTTTTTTTGCAGAGCAACATAAACTGCAGCTTTCTTCAGTTGTTCACAACTGGTTTAGTACAATATCAGAATAAATTCTATACATTGAAGGCTGGCCTCATACAGAAAAGCATCAAGCCATTACTTTATTGTTTCAGGGTTTTCACAGCTTTCTTTTAAGAAAAAGAAGCCAGAAGTCCAAGTGGTCTTGCTCAGCAGTGTTCACTCGAAGGCTCCAAAATATTTCAGAGATTTTTGACTTGAATACAGAAACCACTGCTCTAGCCTGAAACGTGGTCTATCAGCGGTTCCATTGAAGCTGGGATTTTCACAAAGTTGACAGTTGTTGTATTCTTAGGTCATATCATATAGATATTATTGTATTCTTAGGTTAGGTTATATTATTGGGGTGGGGTTTTTTCCTTCTTTTATTTTAAATGTAAGATTTCACCTAAGTGAAATGTGTAAAAGGGAAATTGATCCCAACTTAAAAACAAAACCAGATTTCAAACTGAGTATATGTTTTGTTTTCGTGCACAATCAGTCATTATGCATTTTTTAACACAGGTTTTCCCTCTGCTTCCTTTAACAGTGTTTTTTCCTACATCTCTTTCATAGAATTCTACGAATTGCTGTCATGCACTGAATTCAGTTCCCTCTGAAGAGGTGCCTAGTTCCATCTCTTCATCAGGCTGAATTAAAACAACTGTATTTAATATAGACAAATCGTAGTTCATGTAAAGATCTGTTCTACGCATTGCGTAGCTGAAAGTAAGCTAAGACTAGAGCTTAGGTTGGAGTTTTTTATAAATTTTATTTTGTTTTCTTCTCTTTTCTCTTTGCTTTGGATATGTTGAATTCCATATATCCAGAGCCTGATTTTGTACTCCAATTTTAGGTATCTGTGATACTAGAATTAGGTCCATGATACATACAAAATTGCTATTTAAAGCAATTTAAAGCAATTTAAAGTCTACAGTTAGACACAGCAAAAGTACTTACAGGAAACAAGAAACAAATACAGATTTCAGTTATTCTGATATGCAGTATAGTGTTTAGAATTAAAAGTATGATTTATGCCGTACCTTCCAATGATGTATTGCTTTTGCCTTTAGCTCCTGTGGTTCTGCTTGTGAGCTCACCTTCTCCAAATGAAGCAACTCTCTGGACACGAATACAATTACTTTAGTTTTGCACCAATAAAACCAAGATCAGAATTTGACACTAAGTTACGTAGTTTAAAATTCTACCATTACAATATTTAACTAAATCAATGAAAGCAGACCCTTTTTCTACAGATAATTGGAAAAATTAGACCTTTTAGATTTGTTTTGTGAATCTTTCTTAACTTGAAAAAACCCACAGATTCTGTCCACTGCCTGCAGACAGGCAATCAATCAGTGAGCACACTTTCAGTTCCAGCTCAGCTCCTACTTACAATAAGTAGAAACCTGTTACAATAACCTCACTCACCACCATACAAATAGGATCAAGCTATTTGGGACCAGCGAAAATTAAAACCCCAACCAACAAAGAAAAAAGATGTCTCCACACAAGAGCAACAAACTAGTTAACTAAATACAGTTCCAGTGGTCACTAATAAACATTAATTGTTCTTTAACATAACTATATCCATCTTTAGAAGACTCCAACACACATATTTTGAAAATTTTGTTCAACAGTCTGTAGCATTTGATGAGTAGAAAGCACACTTCTTTCTTGATATATTCCAGTAAAATTTTCCAGCATATTTTACAAGAATCTGACATTCTAACAAAAGCTTACATTTATTATTTGGGTCTTTTATTCACTCAAGCTACTTTTTTTATTCATTATCTTTCTAATGTTTGATGCCAGATTATTTGATTATGTCTGTACAGATGTAGAAACTAGTAACGGTACCTGTAACAGTAATATGGGGCTCGGTGAATTTCTGTGGATAAGGTGGGGCCTGTGGTTTTTTATGAAACCACATCAGTTTCAGCAGTTTCGTTTTTTACTTTAAAGTAACTGCAATTTTATTTAAAAGATAAATAAAAATATAACTAGATGTAATAAAAACTTACTGTCTATAAAAAAATTATAAAATAAAGGTTATTTAATATACAGGTGGTTTAACTAATGCTGGAATCTGTACATGATCCCTGGAGAAAGTCTCTTTCATATCCAGGATGTGTAATGCACTAACATGAAGAGATACAGTGAGCAATAGAGAACATCAAGTGTTTACACTGATTTCACACTGCATAAAATGTGACAGACATTGAATGGAAAATAGATTCTTCAAAAATGTACTCTGGCACCATATGATTTGCATCTAAAGAGTGAAGCATCCCTGATTTCTAAAGCTGAGGAACAGCATTATTCCATGGCAGGGGGATTGGAACTAGATGATCTTTAAGGTCCCTTCCAACCCAAATCATTCTGTGATTCTGTGATAATGTGGCACATCACCAAACCCATGCAACTGCTTGGCTTTCACCTTCATATAAACTGACCAAAAGTATTTTGCCACTTTCAGAAAGGCTTTTGAATGTAACTCGTTTGCTCATCAGGCATAACTTCAGATATGAACATCCCAGTTCTGATATTCATTTACTTTGATGTAACTCTACTAAAATTGATGGGACTGCTCTTGAACAGAGGTCCAAACTGATAGAAGACAGGAAAGTTTTCAGGTGAGTTTCAGTGAAGATTAACATCTCAGTGAAATGAGTAGGGTCAGAATCAGGTCACTAAGGCCAATGCAAACAAGCTAACAGGCCAAACCTACATCTGCTGAATTCAGTGAAATTTCTGTCATTTATTCCAGCAGGAAAATGAGTCAGATCATTACTTCCTGATGTTGGGGAAAGTCATTACTGCTTCTATTCTTGTACTGTTTTCAAACATCTTGCACTAAAGAACGTATGTGTTTTACTCAGTAGAACTGGACATACAGGCTGTACAGAACAGGAGGAAAAAGATGGACAGCTTTTAAAACTTTCACTTTTCACATATTTGTATCTTGAAAGTCTGCCAAACTATGAATCCCATTTCCCCATTTGAGTGGTCGTATTTCAGTTTAGGTTTTTAACTGCGTCAACCTGGGGACTTAGTGAAGATAAAGAGTGAGCGGTCTCCATGTTTACGCCTTGGCATTCATTTCTAGGAGACACCAAGCTGGAAGGGAGCCGTTGACTTCAATGGCTGCTGAAACACTCCTCCCAAAATGACTTCTCTGGAATAATCTAGGCTAGTTACCCTGGTATTGCTTTTCCCCAAAACATATATTTCAATTATTCAGCTTCTAGATGCCTTTACTGAATTTTTTTAAAGAAATGAAATAAATATTTATTAACAGAGAAATGTAAATATTGTGCTAAATTCCAGAATATTGTTGAACAGGTGAATTACGGCTTTGAGCTTAAAGAAGTCTAAAAGGCTGGCAGCATCTTTGTGACAGTAAAACCAAAAAGGTCATCACTTCTTATTTCACTATGGGCACAGGAGCATGATTGAATTTGCTCGTGTGCCTGGATTTCCATTAAACCAAGTCGTTTTTAGCTAGTTGGCAGTATAATCTGGTCTGACAAAATGAAAAGTTGATGCTTTCCCTTTTTGTATAGTATTTCTGAGGAATTTGGATAATAGTGTAAAATTCTTCAATTCTAGAGAATATTTCTGCCCTAAAAGAATAGATATATAAGGATATATACCACTCCTAAATGCAGAAGGAAAGAAAAAAATCCCATTTTTTGTAATTTTGTAACAGTTTTTCATAATTCTTTAGAATGATCAGCTCTAAATTGGGAAGTTGCCTTTAGGGACTTGTTTTTAAAAAGAAATTAACCTTTTACTTATTTTCCTTATATTTGAGGAATTTTTAAATCTTTAATTGAAAAAAGTCATGGTTGTTTTGTCTCTAGCAAATAAAAGTAAGGAAATTATTCCATCTTTAGCATCTATGTACATGGATAGATTTTCAGAGAGTTTTGTGTCTGGTTTGTGTATACAGTACCAATGAAAAGTGTGATATTTATACAGAAATGAGAAAGTTACTAAGCGAGTCCATAAACTGGAAAGAGCTGCTGTAAATTGCCTTGATTACAACCAAGCATGATGGCCTGAGAAACATCCGTAGACAGAAAATGCAACATACCAGAGAAATATTTGACTTTTCTGCATTATTTCCTTGACGACGATTTCATCCTGTTGCCTAGAATACCAATAATCCAAACAACCAGTTCTTGGAGGTGCTGGTATAACTAGCTCTGTAAATTTCTCTGTGCTAGAAACCATGAAATGAGTAAGTAGCACAAATCCAAAACCTCCCCTCCAGCCTGCACAGACGTGCCATCCTTTGGGAGAATTCTGTCTGACTGCATGAACCGTGGGTTCCTTCCCCTAATGCCACTCCTACATTCCCAACTTTCCTTATGCTAAGGAGTGCACGAGTAAACTCTCCTGCGCAAGACTTTGTGATTGAATCATGTGTACCATCATACTCATGGCCATTATTTTAAGTTTAAAGTGTATGTGAAAAAAATGCTGCCCAGTGCCGATATGCAATAAAATCACTGCAGATTTCCATGGGATGGACAAAACCACAAACAATCTCTATGGAACTTCTTAGACAGTGTTAAGCAATGTCCTTTTGCCTGTCTGCACTGTTTCTTTTACAGACTCAAAGATGATAATATCATCCCTTCATCACTCTGTTTTTTTGAAAACAGAAATTAGCTACGTTCTGGGTCATTCCTCTCACTAAGTGTAATTTAGACTGCAAGGAAGGCTGCAAAGGTAAGTACATGTTCCAAGTAAATATTGTTACCCTCTTTTTACAAATGAAACAACAGTGTTCAATACAACTAAACCAAATTGGCTGCAGAGAAGCATTAGAAAACAGGTATTCATTGTCCAGTGCCAGGTAAAATTGCAACAAAGACAGCACTTTGTGGAGTAATCAGCCAGTGCTTTCTGATAGCTTTCCACAAAAAACATCACAAGTGTAGCAGTTTGGGAATAAGAGACGTGCTGTACAGCCAGTCAGTTGCAGTGGGGCTGGGGGAGGAATTAATTAGAGGATTCTCATCTAGGCCTGACTTTGGTTGAACAAGACCTGCAGTAATGCTCTGTTTATGTTCCCGGAGAGTTAGTAAGGAATTCAATCACATTTTTCTAAAAATATACATATGAATGGGAAAGAGGATTTTGTGATACTCATTGTTACACGCAAGTCTAGAAAAACACACTTTTAGGGATGTTTCAGCCCTGCTTAGGTACATGCATAAGTCCATTCACATCAGTCTTCTCTCTGATTTCTGTAGCTACATACGCTCAAGTGGGCTGTGGTTGATACAGTGGTAGAGTTCAAGTGTGGGAAGCTCATTTTTCATTTAAGTAATGACTTGTTTGCTAAACTGAAACTTTCAGTTTCTGCTATTTTTTCTTTATTTCAATAGCTGTTGTCTTGAATGAAGAGGAGAAAAAATACTTCTAGAAACTGTTTGCTTACATAATTCAAATAAGGCGGAAAGTGCTGCATTGGTGTGCAATTACAAATAAGAAGTTCTTCTTGAATTGTTCAGAACATAAGGGCAAGGTGTGTATGCATGTAGGGTTACTGATTTACAGCAAACAGAAATGGTGAAAATCCTTTACTTCCTGTAAAAAGAGATGTTTAGATTTCTCTTGGGAACATTTTCTGCACTGTTGTGCAAGCAGCTTCACCCTTCCTACAGAAACTGCAAAAAAATGGATTCTTTTACCATATAGACAAAGTGACCTGCTCTGTGGTTCTCATGTAAAATTTCCATTTTTCTGAACAGAGACAAAGAAGGAGGAGTTTCTGGTGGGAAGTGATGTTGACTGAGGTCTCAGTATAATCAAGCACATATTTGTTTTTAACAGGAATTTTTGGATACGATATAATCACAGGGTGAAATTTTGTTCCACACAGGGTGTGGAATGTGTTCGGGTGCTGTTCTGGTTATGACATTTTTCCTTCGGACTCACGCTTCATTACAACTTCTTTCTGAGAACTTACCTTCACAGATTCTGCAAGCGACACCACATGAAATGTGTCCTGCCTGCTTTTTGTGTGTTACATGAGTGTTTGGACACCTACTCCCTACCTACCCAATGTAAACCCATATCCAGGGTAATTACTTTACCAGACATAGTGCATTTTTGTCACTGAGAAAGAGTTTCTTTTTCATTCTCTTAATTCAAAACCAACCATATTAATAATAAAGGAAGGAATTAGTAGTAGCCATAGCATTTCATATTTGCTGATGACAGGGTCCTATCGTTGCTTAATGTAAAATATACAAACTAATCACTTGTGCCACTAACCCCCACCTCTGAGTTCCTTTAATTCCTCCTCCTCAGTAATTTACAGTCTATGATGCCTATTACTTCCAAATACTTGTTCCATGTGAGTTAAGAAACAGATAGACAAGCCTAAACTATTGCTCTGAGGACATTGCTCCACATTTTTTTTTTTTTTTTTGGATGTTAGATGTACTCATTCAAGGGAAGATGAAAAATAAGTAGCAAAATTGAATCTGTGTAGGAAATACCAATCCCATATTTAATTCTGCTCTGCTGCTAGCTGGGAGATGAATTTTAACTTTTAGCACAACACATCCATACTTTGAAAATCACAAACTTTCTAGCTTTAAGCATGTGAGGAGATTTCTGTCTGGACAGTTTGTACAAAAAGGGAAATAGATTCAGACAATATAATTATTATAAACACTGGCAAGCTGGTGTGTTGTCTTATGTGTGAGGAAGGACTGGTCTAAAGTAGGTAAGGATCATATGAATACCGATGTTACAGGTTTAAGAAATGTATGGGTACATGAGTGCGAATAGCTCGTTGAATTGTAGGATCAAAGACTTGCAAAAAGCATCCTAGATCGGTATGGCACAAAGGAATGGGGGCTGGTGGAATCCACCTACCCCCAGTGGGGAAGATACATCTTTGGGCATAAGATGGTGGGACTGATTGAGAGAGCTTTAAACCAGAACTGATGGGGAGGGGGATACCAACAGGATTGGAGTGGGTAAGCCAAGGCTTGGCATGGCATCGCCCAAGAATGGCAATGCTAGTGCGAACATTAACACAGCTCCTGGGAGCACAGAGAGCTCAGGAGTGTATCTGAAATACTTGTACACCAACACGTGCAGTGTGAGAAACAAACAGGAATCTACATCTTCAGTTTATACCTCTGATTTATCAGATAATGTATGGTCAAACAACCGACTTCTTTTTTCTTAGCATTATGTTCTCACACCATTATCTGATTTAAAGATCAGAATATCAGAAGCTCAGTCTAAAAGAATTGGATAAATTTTTATGTCTCTTTGTGATGTTTGCTGCTGTACACATGGAGATACCATGGACAGGATGGGTGGTGGGATAGGAGAGTGGATGGCAGAATGCACTTAGATTTTGACATAAATATAGAGATAATTAGAGCTACTTACTCTAATTATCAAACCAACACCAAGAACATCTCATGGCAGAATTTATCTCTGAAGATACATTTACACTAACAAGCAGTGAAATGAGAACAGGTAGGCAGGATGGAACAGTCAGTGTTGAAGAAGTGTGACTACTACCACACTATGTGGAAGTGTGAACACACTCAGAAAGAGAGAGACAAAAAGTCATTATGAAATCAGTAATCACACTACTTCCACACTAGAAGGGTTTTAGGGATGGGAGCATCCTGGACTCACGTGGACTGAATGCTCTTTGGCTATTGGAACACATCTGGTGTTGTTTAATCCCAAGGAAATCCAGCCTGTGCATTCGACAACCACTGTGCAACGTGAAGCAAGGCAAGTGGTGATGGCTGGAAAATTAATTCTGAAAATGCACTCCTGATGCAATTAAAAAAGCTGTCTTAGGTATATATGGGAATTCCAGGCATGAGATGAGATTGTCAATTCATCAATTATACAAAACGTTTAATTTCTGTTTTGTTAGGGACCTGTGTTCACTAAGGGCCAGCCAAGGCAGATGAAGTGTGATGGGCTTCTCCTTCATGAGTCCTTCTTCTGTGGGGACTGTGGACCCTAACACCTCTATCAGGAGTTATAGACTCAGGATTCAGTAATTCATAAGTCTTTTTAGAAGATCTAGACAGAAATCATGCACAATTCTTCTTTATTTCTGTCACATAGTGTGTATCCATTTATCAGCATATTAAAATAAAGCCAGGCAGAAAATAAGGATTTCTTGTTAGAATTATTGCTGCAACTCTAAAGCATCAGTTCTGTCTAGGATCTGTCCCTCAAACCTTTTTCCCCAATGGGGATTTAAGTAGATTGCTAAGTATTTGACAGACCTCAGTATCAAGATCAATACTGAATTAGAAGACATAGCTAAGCATAACCGGGGGAAAATAATTAACAAAATTAAGGAGGATTTTGCTCTATGGGGAACTATTAAAGTTATCTTTATGGGGTCATGTAAATGTAATAAAGATTCTGCCTGCACCACAATTTAATTCTATATCAGAAATGGTCCCTGTAGATGTACCAAAAGATTATTTTACTAAAATTGAATGTGTATCCTCTTCTGGACTGAGGGAAAGTGGAAGAAAAGTAGAAAGTAGTGAATTTTACACAACACAGATTTAAAGCTGCCTAAACACCCTCTGTATCAATGGTATTTAGTTGGTTCAGATGCCACAGTTCACCCAAATGGTTATTCTACTCTGTGAGGAAAACAGAACAGAACGTTATACTTGTTCTCTAGGATGGCACACCTACACTCCATGACAGAATTTAACCAAGTGTTTTTGGATTTTAAGAATACAGGAAAAGGTAGGGAACTATCTGTTAGAAAAATCTGAAATAGCATGTGTCTCTGTAAGTATTTGGATTAATGCTACTTTAAAAAGCAGAATGCAGACATGATTTTAATTTGCCTTGTTACAGAAAAGAATTCAGAGTGTAGAGTGTGATGTTTTAATATATCTTTTAGAGATGTGTGCAGCAAACCTGAATTGCTCATTACTGATTTAAATTTTTCTAACTAAAGGCTAGCATGCAGCTCTCTGAGGATCTGTTGTTCTTTTTTGCCTCTTCCTTTTCATTAGCGCTTTTCCAATTACACTAAAAACGTTTTAATCAGATCAGAAGTTCTCTTAAAATAATGTCAGTCCTTTTCTTAACTCAAAATGAAGGCTATTGTGAGAGACAGTCAAACTGAATTCATTTTTTTCAGTTAACGCCACATGGATGGTGACCGTCATCTTGGCTCACAGCCTCCTCTCTGGTTGATAGCATCCATTTAGTATTTGAGGTTTGATCATTAGAGGAAAGATGATGGGACTGTCTAAGCTGAGAGAACTGAGGACACTGTGGGTTCACACCCTGACTGTATCACTAATCCATGTCACCGCTGTCCCCGGTGCTTTCTTTTAATGAGAGCCCAGGATGCAAGTGCAGGGAAGCCACAGCATGCTACATGCGTCTCTCTTACTTAGTTTCTTATTTCTGGAATTTTTAACCCAGTGTGAGAAGAATTATCTTTGCCATTTCGTAAAAATATTCCTCTACCGAGTGTCAGGTCAACAGAAATTATGTGAGGCTTTTTGGCCTGATTTGGTAATATTCATCTGTGGGATCAGTCCCTGGTGGCACAAAGAACTTCCTTGCTTGAATGAAGGTTTAAAGGGTTGGACCTCTAGTCTCCACAGTGAACTGGTGTTGCACTAAATACTGGTACTTAGCAAGTACGCATAATAAATCATGATTAAGCCCCTTTCTAGTCACTTTTCTTCAGGACTGATAATGTTCTGCTACCACAATTTGTCCTCTGTTTCTAAATTAGCACTAAACTACCGCTCCTTTTCAATGTTTTAAATACATGCCATTTTAAACCAGGAGAGAAGCACTGCTATTATTATCATCATTAACATCAGTCCAGGCCAGGTTCCCCACTGCATAGTGGCATCTGCTTCAGAAGGTAGTACGAACAGGAAGATGTGGGCTGGTATATCTCACTTAAAGTCATTCATTGGTTAACCCTTGGTATCCGGAGACCAGCTTAATCCTCAAATCTCAGCCTTGTGTCAATTCCGAAATTCTTTGGCATTAACACAAGTGTTCAGTTTTTTCACGACAGAGGCTAACTCTTCCTCTGACTACCGTTGTTCGTGCTTTCACTGATATGCAATGCTTTTGACTGTTTAGCTAATTGCCAGGTGAAAATGAACTTGTCACCATTTTTAATCTGCTCTCTTCTCATTTCACTGTCCAGTAGCACTTGTGTTGTAAGACAGAAAGGGAAGTGTCTGCTACAGACTATTTGTTATTTTAAATATTTTTATTACATCCACGATTATTTGCATCCTTTTTCATAGAAAATAAATCCAAATCTCTTGAGCTTTTCTCTGCCTGTAAGTTTTACCATGCCTCTAAATATCCCCACGTCCTTCTAACAGTTTTCACTCTCCAGGTTTTCTGGGACCATTCCAATACTGCATGTTGATCCCACGTCCAACCTTGAGCTCAACTTAGAATCACAGAACGGTTTGGGTTGGAAGGGACCTTAAAGACCATCTAGTTCCAACCCCCCTGCCATGAGCAGGGACACCTTCCACTA
>NW_010241230.1:0-5660 GCF_000690775.1 Eurypyga helias
TCCTCCCGCAGCCAAGCCCGATGGCTTTGATCAGCAGCGTGTTTCCCGGGGCTGTTATGGCAGTGCCATGGAAACGTCCATACAGGCAGGATGGAGAGTGTAAACACACCCTACCAGTGACACCAGAGCAGGAGACAGCTCTGCAGAGGCAGCAGATGAGGCAGGGGCTCGTGTTGGGGCTCTGTGGGATGAGCTGTTCTAGCTGGATTGCCCCAGCTCTCCTCATCCTGCCCAGACATGCCATGAGCCATGTCAGGTCAGGGTCTGAGCTCAGCAGAGCCTGGTGTGAACCCCCACTGAAGAGCACCGTCCCTGCGTCATGGTACTCACGGGGTCTCCCAGCACCTCGTGCCATCCCGCTGGGTTCTCTTCCTGTTGCTCTGAAACCATTTGTGTTTCTTGGTGCACTGTTCTGGGTTTTTACTTCTGAGCCCATTAACCAGCTCCACTCATCTTCCACAATCCTGATGGGCTCTTCTCTGAGCTGTGGGCTTGTGTGAGGTGGAGCCTTGCACCTGCAAGCTGGGCTGGCTTAGACCTTCCCCACCACAGCAGAGCGTTTGGCTGCTGGAGGTGACGGTTGTGGCTCAGTGCATTTGAGAGGGATGCTGCAGGGCTGGGTGCACCCTGCGGGTGAGCCCCACACAGCTCCAGCATCCCCAGCTACTCCTAGCCAGGCCGGAGGTTGGACAATGCTCCTGAAGGGTTTGCAGGGTTGTGCTGTACCCATGTGCTCTCTCTCCTTCCTCCAGGATCCTGCGCAGAAACAAGCTGAGGTGGATCCAAGATGGGACGTTTTCCAGGCTGAACAGGCTGGTGGAGCTGTGAGTTTCCAGCCATCCCCTGCCCCAAGCCCTCCTCTGCTGCAGGCAGGGGCTGTGCTGGGTGCCCCTGCCCAGGGCACCCAGCTGCTCAGCACACCCTGGTGCCAGGCTTGCAGGCAGGTGCCCTCAGCCACCTCTCAAATGCTGCTCTCCTTCACACAGCGACCTGTCGTCCAACAGACTAGACCTGCTCCCCTCCTTCCTATTTAATGGCCTGGCTCAGCTCCAGCAGCTGTGAGTACCAGAGCTGCGCTGCCCCAGCAGTGTCCCTGCCCCTTGCAAGTGATGGGGGGCCTTGCAGGACCCCTACACACCCTGCATCATCTGGGGTGGATGGCCTTGCTGCACAATCTGATTGCTCACCAGAGCCGCGGTGGCCCTGGCAGGTCTCCTTGCAGCACGGTGCAGTCGCAGACGCTATGCCTGGGGGCTGCGGACCCATCCCGGGGCAACAGGGAGTGCTGGGAAGAGCCATAGAAAGACACCCCTTTGCCCCTACTTCTGCTCTGATAGCTTCCAGGTGGGACAAATAGCTAAGATTTGTCTCTTTTCAGGAATATTTCCTACAACCCCTTAAGAGAGATCTCCCCTGGCCAGTTTGAGAGCCTGCCCCAGCTACGGTCTCTGTAAGTCCCACCACTTCCCCAGCCCCCCAAACCCAGTGGGGCAGCTCATAGCATCCCCTGCACTGCTTTCCTTTTGCAGGAGCTTGGAAGGGCTGGAGATCCCCAACATCCAGAACCTGACCTTCCAGAAGCTAGCCAACCTCTCCCACATGTGAGTGGGGGGAGTAGGCGGCTGCTGCTGCCCCAGCACCCGTGCACAGGAAGGCTGGGTGCAGGGAGGGAAACCAGTGCACTCCTACACCCGTGAGCAAGTTATTTCAGCCCACTGGAAGCCCCTGGGCATGAAGATGCTTAAATCCTCCTGAGGCAAATAAAAATCTCCCAGTGGGAGCTTACACAGAGCAAGGGGAGTATTTCACCCATGGGAAGGGACCAGTTTGCAGGGCCATGGGTCCCCCATTTAGGTGAACATGAGATACAGAGAGTGACCTGCACTTCTGAAGGTGCAGACTGCATAGGTGGTGTGGGCAAGGTAACTCAGCCAGCCAAGGCATACTCTGGTCTGCCAAAAACTGGGGTTAAGTAGTCCCGTTCGAGGTCCTTCTGCTTAGGTCTGGGATAATGACCCAAGAATCCCAGAGATGTGCAGATGGACAGGCATCACACCCAGGATGGAAAGGACCATGCAGCCAGCTCTTTGGAAGGAGAAAAAGAATCATTCATTTTCTCCAGATGAACATTTTAAAGTACCTATAATGAAAGACAACTGTACATCTTCCTTCCCATAATTGGTCTGTTTGTACTATACATACGGTACATTTCCTACCTGACTTGCTAATAAGCAATCATTTTCTCTCCTTTTATCTATAATTAAGTAGAAAGGAGCCTCACATTGTAGTTTTGTAGTCATTTTCTAATGTAGAGTTTTTGCTAATCTTATATGGGTTGGCTTTTATAAGGCTTGAAAAGATTAATCTGAAATAATTCGCAAGGGGGAAAAATGTGAATCCTTGTTAATGGAACTTGAAGGATTTGAATAAGGGATTGATTTTTAAAATGGTAGTTTGTAAGAATTAAGGGTTGGAGGAAAACACTCTAGTATTTATCAGTTGGCAGTGCTGAATAGTGACAGATTTAAGAGTGTGGCTGTGTGGTACGTGATCCAAAAAACACTGGAATGCCTTGAGCTGGTTTTGCAAAGGCTTTGGGATGTTGCTTATTTGGTGTCCAAAACCACTGCAGTACTGCCCGAACAGGGACCCTTCGCTCATCTCTGTCACGCTCCGTCCCCTCTAGCAGATTCTGGCCGCAGGTGCTGTCGAGGGGCAGGCTGTGTGCTAGCATCCCCCTGTCCCCACTCCCACCCTGTGTTGCTGCTGCCTCCCGCCTCCCTCTAACCTCCCATCTCTTTTCCCCTGGTCTGTTTAAGTCCCTGGGCTCTTGGCTAGTGAGGTGGGACAGGGGTGGGATGTCTTCTCCACACAGACAAGGTAAAACGAGGGGCTGGCAGGGGAGCTGGTGGGAGCAGGCAGAGCATGGGGTGTGTGGCAGAGGGGCTCTGCATGCTGGACCACATTTGCTCCTGGTCCCAGTGGAAGCCAAGAAACCTTCCTCCCCCCTCCCTGTCCCACCAGCTACTTCAAGAAGTTCCAGTACTGCAGCTACGCGCCCCACGTGCGCAGCTGCAAGCCCAACACCGACGGCATCTCCTCCTTCGAGAACCTCCTTGCCAACATCATCCTGCGCGTCTTCGTCTGGGTCATCGCCTGCCTCACCTGCTTCGGCAACCTCTTTGTCATCTGCATGCGCTCCTTCATCGTCACGGAGAACAGCCAGCACACCATGGCCATCAAGTCCCTGTGCTGTGAGCTGGGCGGTGAAGGGGCAGGGACTGGTGGTGGGGCATGGAGGGAAGCGGGGCAGACAAGCTGCCCTCCAGCACCTCCCCAGGGAGGGGTGTCTAGCTGATGCCAGCCCTCCCCAGTGCAGCCAGGAGGCCCTTGCTGCCCGTTCTTCCCTTTGTGCTTCTGGCAGATGGTTTCCTGGGCATCCCTCTGTGCCTGGGGCATCTTGGCCCCTGCCCTCAGGTCTGTGCTCACAGGGACCAGCAGTCAGCTCTTTTATTTACACACACGTATATATATATATCTTAAAGCCAAAGGCTGCCTGGGGCTTCACGACAGCTCTGTGATGGCTTTATGGTCATGGCATTAATGCCAAATGCTACATTTGCCCACCGGTGGGTATTTTTCTCGCTGTACCTTGCCTCCCCTCCAGGTGCAGATGGCCTGATGGGCATCTACCTCTTCGTCATCGGAGCCTTCGACCTCAAGTACTCGGGCGAATACAACAAGCACGCCCAGGGCTGGATGGGCAGCCTCCAGTGCCAGCTGGTGGGCAGCCTATGTCCTCCGAGGTGTCAGTCCTGCTGCTGACCTACATGACCCTGGAGAAATACTTCTCCGTTGTTTTCCCGTTCAGCCACCACCGAGCTGGCAAGAAGCAGACAATCTCGGTGCTGGCAGCCATCTGGCTACTGGGCTTCTCCCTCAGCGTCGTCCCCCTGTGGTGCAAGGAATCCTTCGGGAATTACTACGGGAGGAATGGGGTGTGCTTCCCACTGCAGTCCGATGTGGGCGAGCAGCCCAGTGCCCGGGGCTACTCCACCACCATCTACCTGGGTAAGACCACCTCAGGATTTGGGACCCAGAGATGGGGACAATATGGGGCACAACAATCTTCTGTGGTAGGGGTGGGGCTGCTCAGCCCATCCCCCCAGGCTGCCACCAGAGCCCCCGCTGCTGACTTTAGGGGTGCTGCCATGGTGCTGGGACCCTGTAAGGGAGGGTGCCAGCTCTGCCCCTGTCCCGAGCTGGTGAGGGTCCCCACTCCAGCCACGCACTGTGCACAGCCTCACTCCACGGCTGGCCATGGGCATCACTAGGCTAAGACTGACTCCAGGACTGGCCAGGGCTGCTGAGATGTCTCTGCCCCCTCTAGTGATAAAAGGAGGAGTTGTCCTGCTGCTGCCAGCTACGCTGCTGCTCCCGGCTCCAAAGGTTGCTGGATACACTCAGAGTGGGATTTCTTCCTCTCCAGGCTTGAATCTCGCAGCCTTCATCACCATCGTCTTTGCCTACTCCAGCATGTTCTATTCCATTCACACCACTGCATCAAAAACGGCGGAGAGAGGCGTCTGCTCCCGGGAAGTCGCCATCGCAAAGCGGTTCTTCTTCATCGTCTTCACTGATGCTCTCTGCTGGATCCCCATCTTCCTCCTCAAGCTGCTCTCCCTGCTGCAGGTGGAAATACCAGGTGAACCCACATCCCCTGGAAAGGCCCTAAAGCAGAGCCCGCTGCCGGCTGCTGCCCGCCATGAGTTCCTGGGTTGGGGACGCCTTGATGTAGGTGCTGCTGAGTTTGGATCTCTCTTCACCCACACATGGGCTGCAAGAGGAGAAGGACAGCATTACTGGTTTCCCTGGGTCCTGCTTCTCCCCAGGGAGCAGCAGTCACAGACGCTGCCATGGGGAGCTGCCCCTCTGGCCATGAGCTGACAAACAGCATCACCCCGCTCTGCTGCATGGGCTGGAGTGGGTGGGTTACCCCTGGGCAGAGGGCAGCCCACTCTTCGGCTGCCTAATGTCATGTCCTTGTTGGCACAGGCACCATCACCTCTTGGGTGGTCATCTTCATCCTGCCCATCAACAGCGCCTTGAACCCCATCCTCTACACCATCACCACCACCTCCTTCCAGGAGAAGGTGAAGGGCTGTTTGCAGACCAAGCAGCCGGAGCTGCTCAAGTCCCACAAGAGCGGGACCCTGGTGACACTGCAGGCCAACAGCGCTTGACCCTCCCCAGCAGCACCAGGATGCCCGTGGCTCCCCAGCCTGCCAGCCACTACCTCCAGCCCCACGAGAAAGCACCTGGCTCAGCTCTGGGATGCTCCTGTGTTGGAGAATCACTAACCATGAAGCTTTTCTCATCAGCCAGCAGATATCGTTAGTACTTTATTAATTACACAGATGGGAAGAGCAACCCCCATCCAAGTCAAACAATCTGTTGCAGTTGCATATGATACAAAACAAAAGTCCCTTAAATACAAAATACACGTCTTTTAAGTGAGCATCACCTGGCGCTGAGCTCTGCCACCGGAGTTATATATTAATATTCCAACTGTACAAGTATTTATAGATAGAAAAAAGAAACACTTTAAAAAAATATTAGGAGAAAAATCACTCCCCTAAATGTTAGTTCTATTTTTATAT
>NW_010241231.1:0-19891 GCF_000690775.1 Eurypyga helias
AGCTTTCCCGTTAGCATCAGCTTTTCTCCATATCCTGCTGACTGCTTTGGGGAGCGAAAGGTACCCGAAACAGCAGCAGCGGAATGACGGGTGCCCCGAGGCGCTGCTGAGCTCTGCTCGGGGCAGCGCTGCACGACAAGCCACGCATTGCTCGGCTTCGCGGGCACCGTCCGGCTGCAGCGGCACGGCCGTGGCCGTCAGGCAAGCTGCTAGTGCCGGTCCCCAAGGCGCCATCCACACAGCCAAGCTTCACGCTTTGTTATTGCGTAAGGGGTACTTCCAGAGCCCCAGGTTAGCAGCGGTTTTAGAGAGACAGTTAGCAGTGGAGCTCATCCTCAAATTCTGGAGAGGCCACTGAAAACCAGGAACTCCCAGTACTACGAAGCTGTTCCTGCATGGATTTTGTCTTAAAAGCAACTGAAACACTCCTCCGTGCCCACGACGTTTGGGGGGTGCACGGCTGAAGGGCCACCAAAAGCAGAGTTGCTAGTTGCAGCGTTGGGGGCAGCTTGGCCACAGCGTGACAGGAGGAGGAGCATCGCACAACTGTGAAGTTGTGATAATAGTAAGAGGAACATGTCCCATCAGTCAAAGCTGCTCCGTCAGCCGTGCCCCCGCTGGCGCACGCTGTGGCGAAGCTCCATCCGCAGAGCCGTGCACCAGGCAGGGACCTGCCTGCAGCCTCTGCTCCTGCCGGGCTGGGAGAGGGGTTCCAGCTGCACGGCTCCAACCTGCCCTTACTGCTGCTTGCCAAGGCCTCCGCTTCCACTAACGGGGTCACGTCAGCGCTCCGGCCTCCCCCCCATGAGGCTGGGATGGACGCTGCCTCAAAGCAGTGCATGGAGCTGCACCCACCCGCCCTCGCTCCCTCCCATCCCGTCCACCCTGCCGCCTCCCCAGCTGCCACCCACGGTCTCTGCTCCGGAGAGCGGCGCTTCCCCACCCCGGGCCTGACGCTGAATGGAAATGTTTTAGCTCTGTGCAGCTCATTTGGCTTCTGCAGATCAGCTCCTGGGGCCATCCTCAGCCCAGATTCAAGAAATGAGCTGAGGGAAGGGAATAATTTCTGCTGCCCCTGAAGCCTCATCGCTCCTATTGCAGCTGGCAGCTCGAGAGGCTCTGTCCTGCCAAGACTGAATCTTAATTGGGATCAGTGGAAAAGACAAGCTGCTGCCAGGGCCGCCCTGATCCCAGGCTTAGGGAGAACACGGGCAGAGCTTGCCCGGCCCCACAGGAGAGGGCCTTCGCTAGGGTTTACAAAAACTAAACTTCCCGCCAGAGCTGCGGTATCAGTGGAAGCAGCAGGCTGAGGCCAAGGGGAAAGGAGGTGGCTTAGCCAGGTAGTTTGCAGAGGAGGAGCAGGCGAACCACAGCACATGGAAAATCCTCCCACCCCCATAGGCTGTGGGGAACGGAAGCCACCTGCAAGGCCGAGGGGCATCTGGCAATCCCCAGGCCCTGCAGCGAATTCAAATGCTACACCCAGCCCTGAACAAACACGCAGAACTATCACGGCCCTGCCTGGAAATGCTGCTGCCAACGGCTACAGGACAAAGGACAAGATAAGCTCGTTTTAGGAGAGAAAGACCAGAGTAAAACCTCTCCGAGCATCCATCCTGTCCACACATAGCAGCAGGATGCTACATGATTCTCCCCCTGTACTCTGCTCTGGTGAGACCCCACCTGGAGTGCTGCGTCCAGCTGTGGAGCCCTCAATATCAGAAGGATATTGACCACTTGGAGCGAGTCCAGAGGAGGCCACGCAGATGAGCAGAGGGCTGGAGCACCTCTGCTATGGGGACAGGCTGAGAGAGTTGGGCTTGTTCAGCCTGGAGAAGAGGAGGCTCCGAGGAGACCTCATTGCAGCTTTCCAGTATCTGAAGGGGGCCTACAAGGGTACTGGGAGAGGACTTTTTACAAGGGCCTGTAGTGATAGGACAAGGGGTAATGGGTCTAAATTGAAAGTGGGGAGGTTTAGATTGGATATCAGGAAGAAGTTCTTTCCTGGAGAGGGTGGTGAGGCACTGGCACAGGTTTCCCAGAGAAGCTGTGGATGCCCCATCCCTGGAAGTGTTCAAGGCCAGGCTGGATGAGGCTTTGAGCAACCTGGTCTAGTGGAAGGTGTCCCTGCCCATGGCAGGGGGGTTGGAACTAGATGATCTTTAAGGTCCCTTCCACCCCAAACCAGTCTGGGATTCTATGATGCTTTTTCCAAGCCACAGGCACCGATTTCAAGCCTGCTCACTACAAAGCCCATTGCCAGAGCTCACTCATACCCCCACGGTTAGGCATAGCCTAGCCACCCCTTTGGCTCTGAGGCACCCAAGAAGTGCTACTGCCAACTCCTTATGCACCCAAGATGGGTGCTCCTGACCCGATTTCAGCACAGTGCCCTGTCATCTCACCCACCACCTTTTCCCAGCAGTGGCAGAGACGTGCAGCCGGAGCGGAGCAGAGGGAGTAGTCAGCACTCTGGGCAAGTTTGACACCGTTTATTCCATCTTTGCAGATGTAGGTGCATCTCGAAAGGGCCTGCATCGGAGGAAAGCCACCACAGCAAGGTCTTGCTCTGACTGGGGGTGTTGGAAGAGCTCACCTTGCTGACTCCAAGGGACAGGGCTACCGGCGGCAGCCATACAGGCATCTCAGAGCTGCTGCACCCAAGCAGCGAAAACGGTCTCTTGCTCTGGTAAAATGCCTCTAACCGGATTTCCCAGCCAGCAAACACACTTCGAGGGACACACCCAGGACATTCCGCCATCAGCAACACAACTGCATGCAGAAGGCTCTTCGCCAGCCAGACTGGGAGGGGTATTTAAACACAAGTTTCTTGCATTCATCTTTATAGCCTGCTATTTCCTTCCCAGCTCGCTGAGGATGCCTCGGAGCGCATCCCCCTGGGATGCCCCAGGCACAGCAAAGGCACAGCCAGCGCCGGTAAACCAAGGCTCATGCAAACCTGTGCCAGAGAACTCCAGCTGAACCCCAGCAGCTGGAGGGGTTTTCATTTCCACTTCTCCAAGGCTGGTATTTCAAGGTGTTTTTATTTCTTTTTAATCAATGCACATGGCCAGCTCTGGAGGGGGTTGCAGGAGGGGAGGGCGGCAGCGCAGCCACTGTATCCCTACAAAGTGGTTCCACATGCAAGTGAAACGGGGCTCTGCTCACTCGGTGTGTGTTTTGCAGCACGGTTACGGGCCGCCGTTCCACCTCCCCAAAGCTGTTATTTATTTACTTAAAGACTTGCATTCCGTGGAAAGAGATGCCCCAAGATAGCACTGTGTTTCTAAAATTAAACCCAGCTGGCTGGAGCGGGGAGCAAGCGAGCAAGCCCTCCTGCACTCCCACCAGCAGTGGGAACAGGGCTGCCCCATCCTCACAGTGCTGCCGGAGAGCCTGGCAAAACACCTCCCCGCCTCGGCCATGAGGGAGGCCACTGTCGGGAAGGCAGGCTTGGAGCAAGCGCTTCACCCAAAAGCGGGAGTGCCACCGCTTCCTGTGACAGGGGACGAGGGTGTAACAGCAGCGATGGCGCTTCATAGAATCACAGACTGGTTTGGGTTGGAAGGGACCTTGAAGACCACCCAGTTCCAACCCCCCTGCCATGGGCAGGGACACCTTCCACTAGACCAGGTTGCTCAAAGCGTCATCCAGCCTGGCCTTGAAGACAGCCAGGGATGGGACATCCACAGCTTCTCTGGGCAACCTGTTCCAGTGCCTCACCACCCTCTCTGTTAAGAATTTCTTCCTGATATCTAATCTAATCTTCCTTCCCCAGCAGCCCTGGGAAAGCCCTCGCCCCGCTGCGGGAGAGTGGGTATCCCACCAGGCATCTGACACAGGTAAGAGTGTGCCTGGGAGAAGTTCGTCAGCATGATTAGTGAAGACAGGCTGCATTCCTGAACCTCCTCTCCTGTCTAACCTAGCCAAGATTTTCTCCCAGTCCATGTGTCACTGGTAGCTTCCTCCTGACAGCGATGTGAGCTCATCTGGCTCTCGCTGCTGTAACCTAAGTTAAGAAACCTGTTTTCACAAAAGCATTTATAGAAGGGAAGGGGAAAACCCAACTGTTCCTCCACCTCGCATGGCACCAGCAAGAATTCCACCCCAGACATGCTCTCAGCACCTGTTCCCAGCCCAACGCACACGCACAAGGGCTGTCCCCACATCAGCCAGTGGCTCAGCTCCGAAAGGGGCGCATCCGCCCGTCGGAGCAGCTGCTGTGGAGCTGCTGTTCAGGGGTGGTACCACGGCCCGGATTAAGCCTCATCCCTCAGACAAAACGTCTCCACGCACGTACAGCTGAAGCTCCCCAAAGGACACCGGTGGAACCCCCTATGCCCATCAGGGCTGGGAGCGCCTCAGAGGCGTGTGGGAAGCAAAGCTCCCAGGAATGGTAGAGGTGGCTCCACGAGGGCGATGGGGAGGACATCGGGGTTCAGCCCCAAACCTCATTGCTCCGCACCACAAGTCTCATGCCGATGTGGGACAAGGAAAGCTGGCAAAGGGATCTGAACCAGAACCAGCAGTGGAGGTGTGGGCAGCTGATGGTGGGGACCTGGCCACGGGGACACGGGCCAGACCAGTGTGTCACACCTGGTAAGTCACTCCAATTGTTGTTTGGATACAAGGACATTAACCTGACATTCCTGTTGTTCTGTGCGCCTGGAGACAGATTTGCAAGCCAGAGTGCTCCTTGCATCCAGCGCGCGTCTGAGGAAGGTGATGTTTGCCACCACATTGACAAGGTTGCCCCTCAGTTTCTCCCAGATGTTAGATGAAGACTTCCCTGGCTCCCAAGGGAAAACCTCCACACACATCGGTGACATCCCTGTTCTAACAGCTGCAAGAGGTGCAGATGTTTGGCGGGGGAGGGGGGAGCTCGTTGCAGAGCTGAGGGGAAGGGTGGGCAGGAGAAGAAGGGAAGAGCACTGGCCATCACTCCGTGCAAAGCGCTTGGGAAAGAGCCTGCCCCTCACCAGAGCTCAGCTATTTCTGGGATTATGTCCATTTCCCCATAATTACACTGGTTCTGCTTTTTGCAGTACAAAGTTAGGACTACTGATCCCCATCCCAACTCCTGCTGCCTTCCTGTTTGGATTAGGGTGCCAGCATGGGTTAAAAATTAGAGAGTAAGATTGCCTCAATATCTGATTTATCCTCCTCCCATCCCACTTTGGGATGTGCTGGTCAGCATCCCCCTGGGAGAGGATTAATCAGGAACAGAGAGAGAACTGGCAGCTGCCTGACAAGGACAAGAACACGGCTACAGGACAGGCTGCAATTTGGAGCCTATTTGACGCTGGTACAAGTCCAAGACATGCTTGCTGATGCGTCCCAGCACGGACACCCCAGGAGCTGGCACAAGACCAGCACCCCCAAGGCCACAGCAAGCTCTGGTCCTGATGTCACATGGCCGCAGTGCTGGAGCTGCTTCTGCGGTGAAAGGCTGCCCATCCCTGTGACTCCAGAGCTCCAGCTATCCAGCTGCGGGAAGGGCTTCCCCTCCACTTAGGGAGAAGCTTTCATGTCAGGGACCAGAGCAAGGGAAGATGTTACTGCCATCCTAAAGGGGCAACACTGCATGTTTAACAGTCACACCCTTGATGAGCAACAGCTACACCCCCAGGAGGGGAATGATGGGAGGTGGGAAGTGCCGTCTGATTCACCTGCCAACGCCTGCCCCATTGGAGCAGCACCTGTGTGCAGAGCCAGGCTGAGCCCAACCAAGAGCTTTGGCACCAGGGACAGGGGGCTTCACCTGGACCCCGAGGTGCCCCAGCAGCGCTTACTGCCACAGAGCAAGGGCAGCCGATCATTCCAAGGTGGGCGAGCAAGGGGTCATGGCTCTGCCTGAGAGCCGCAAAGGAAGTGAAACCCTGGATTAGACAACCCTGCGAAAAATCTGCCCTTTGGGGGTTAACCAGCTCCTTCTACAACATTAGAGTGGATCCGGATTTACCCGTGGACAAATACATAGTCTGTGTTACCCAGGGAAACTCTTGCCCAGCTCCTTACTGGGAGCCCAAGGGTGGCCAAACACTCAGCTGATTCCTACTCCACTCCCTGCAAACACCTCATGACCCTGCAGGGTCTAGGATGACCATTCCCGTCACACCAACAGCTACCGCGCACAAACCGCAGCCAGCAAGGCAGGACCCGCGTCAGGGGGCACGCAGTGCCCAAGAGATGCTTTACAGCAACAGGGGTGGGGAAATCCATCTTTGTTCTTGTACAGTATTGCCACAATGCCATAACCAAATGAAAAATAGCTTAAGCTTTAAGTAGATGGACATTCACTGTCCTCCTATTTTGTTTTCTCCTTTGTGTTGTTCTTGATCCTTTTTTTTTCCCCTTGCTCGGACCTGTCCACAGACCACCTTCCAATACCTTTACAGAGCTTTCCAGGAACCACAAATTGCAAAACGCTGGCAGAGATGATAAGCAGAGCAGGAGCTATGCGCTCACCACAGGCAACTAACTACTCCAGTAGTCTCATGAAGCATCCAAGCCAGTTCTTGCAATAACCCTGATTTTTTAGAACATGATATAACACAAGCTTTGCTCCTGCAGACCCACTGGCAAGGCAGATCCTGTACTCACTCTGTGTAAGTATCCCAGTTACCCAGGTCCCTTGGGCACAAGACCCTATTACATCAAAGTTGACAATCACAGTTTCTCCTCCAATCTTTTAAAACCTCCTGAAGGGAGAGGAGAGCAGGTTGCTAGAACACGACAGACCCAACCACTGTTGATCACAGACATTTCAGGCAGACAAAAGCCTTTTTCCACATCTTGCACTGTGCAATACAGTGAAGTGATTTTCCCCATTCTCTGGTTATTTTCTTAGCTAATGCAGTTAGGGACACGTTCTCCTTTCACGAGCAGTGCAGGGAATCGGCTCAGCACTGTTGTGCCCCATATCTAAACCAGGGTGGTCAAAGAATGTTTCCTGGGTTCCCACATCAAGTTAATCACAATATTTCAGACCCCTCTGCCCCACCCCAGGGCTCAGTGCTCTCATGTAGGAATGACACAGCGGCTCTTTCAAGGGAAGCCGCCAGCTCAACTGCAAACCCTCCAACTCAAAGATTCACCAGGACCAAGTGGGAAGAAAAGCTGGCTTGGAGGGAGAGAGGCAGCAGCACAACTCATTGCCCATTTTAAATCCTATCATTAAAAAAAAAAAAAAAGAATAAAAATAAAGGGGAGCCTACAGAGACTCGCAGCTGCTTGACGTGGTGTCTCTAGGAAGAGACTGGTGTGTGGGGCACACACCAGCAAGTGATCCACATTTATCCAAGCAGCATCTAAGCTCCAGCCCTGCAGAGACATACAGATACCTTGGTCAAGGGAGCCGGCACAGCAGAGGCTGGGGATGAAGCCAAGCATCAAGGTGCCCCGTTCCCCTGGGCAGGTGGCTGGTAGAGGATGCCCAGCACCCCTTTCCTCACCCCCAGTATCTGCAGGCAGTGGGAAACCCCAGAAACCTTCCCATCCCGCAACTAGTCTCCTTTGCACACGCACTGGGAGGAGCTGCCTGCAGCTCCCAATCCCACCCACGGCCCCGAGGTCCCCGTCTCACTCCCAGCCACCATCCAGCCCAGCAGCAGTAAATAAGCTGGAACGCGGCAATCCATCCGTGACAATTTTCACACTTTGATCATGGCTGGAAAGGGGTTTTTTAGCCAGATAACTCCTCCTCATTAATTAAACATAGGAAGGAAGAGGGGACCTCAGCTCTGGGAGGACAAATACTTGTCCTTAAAAAGCAAAGGTTAACCCTCTGTAAGGTTCCTAACTATCTTTCCTTTCAAAGGCACCTTACATTGTTTGGAGTGTTTTTAGAGCAGCAGAAACATTCCTTGCCAGGAGACTAACAAAGAGATTAAAACCAGGTGCCCAAACTGACAGCCTACCCTGGTTTATTCCTCTGCTTCATTCCCTCTCCAAGGCACACATGAGCAGGGAATCCTGCTTTCTTAACACATCTTTACATCACTATGTTATGTGAAAATTCAGTCTGCCAGGCTGGTGCTCATACAGACCAGCAGACCTCCAAAAATGGATAAAAAGCAACATTTTAGCAGAGTTAGATGGCTCCACAAGCAGCATCACCCTCATCTCTCCCAAGCAATCTGTGCTGAGACAAGGGAGGAGGGTTAGGGGGGGAAAAAAAAAAAAAAAAGACCCTACTTTCTGATGAGCCTGACCCAAGTAGACATAAACAGCAACTGTGTCTCAGAGAAAACAGCAAGAAGCCCATTAGTTACAGAAACATCAAACAAACAAAACCTAGCACAATCACATTGAAAACCAAATTTTGGGGCAGAAAAAAAAAGTCCATATTTTTTTTTCCCCTAGCAGTAGAAACCTGTTCCCAGAGGGCCAAGCAGATTTCTCCCACGAAGCTCCACATCTGCTGTGGCAGAGATAAAAGTCATCTTTGCTTAAACAGAAGCCAAAGGTTAAAGAAACGGAAAACCAATGAATTCTAGATGCTTCCCAGCAGGAGCAAAGAGCTCCCCCTTACTCTCCTCCTCACTCCCAGTCATTCAGGGCAGCTGAACCCCAACACTAGCAGTGCTCAGAAAAAGCAATGAGCACTTACCTTGCTTCTGTGCAGCAATGACAAGGACAGGGAGGTCCGTGAAGATGCCGAATGGGAAGACGGAAAGCAGCTTCTGTGCTGGACGCATCCTTCAGGGCAGGACACCAGCCCCTCACTGCGTGCTCCAGCTCCAGTCAAAACACTAAAGAAAGTCTCCTGGTCAGGATCCAAACAGGCAGAATCCAAATGCCACAGGGTTTCACCTCTAACAAGAGGACAAGCAATGGTTTGGCCACCTCTACCTCCCCTATCCAGCTGCTGGAGAAGGCTGGGGGATCCCAGCACTTCCACCCTGACTCTGCCACTCGTGTGCCATGAGGGTCTCAAGAACATCCCTTTGCCTCTGCTCTTCAATTGCAAAGCACAAACCTCATAGCCAGGCTCAGAGCAAAGCCTGGACCAGGCAGATCAAACCAGGGAAACTGGGAGCCCTTTTAACAAACACAAAGGCCCTTCCCACTCAGACTCCCACCTGCTGCCCATGGATCCTCAGCCCATGCAAGCAATTACCCCAAATTGCTTTTGCTCATTTCCACAGCCCTCCCCGGGAGAGAGAGAACCAGCAGCTGGGGCTTGGATCCCTGGGAACCCTTGTGCTGCAGGAACATGCTGCGAGGGCAGCAAGGCTCCTGCTCGGAGCTAAGCACAAGCTCCTCAGGAGCTCACAGTTAAAACGTCACGCTTTGATGGGCTGAAGATAAACATGGACAGTTGTGGCTTAAGGATGAATTTTGTCAGCAAGTTAACAGAGACAGGGAGATCCATGAGGACATGAAACAGCTGCACGCATTGTGTCTACGATGAAAACAAGGTTCTGCCCCCGAGTTCCAAGGAATTCCTCGTCATGTCCCTTGATTCACCCAAAAATTAGCCCTTAGCCCTTGTGTGCCTCCTGCTTATCCTGCTGTTCCATGTCTAACTTCTCTCCCCTCTCCCCTTCCACATCCTTGAAGGCTTCAGCCCTGATGTTGGCTTTCCTGGCTTCTTTTCAGCTGGCCTTACTTCACTCCTTCCTTTGAAGCTGTCCCCTCCTCCTCCAAGTCATGCTCCTGCCGGCAGGACGTTGCTCCACTCAGTAAGCGAGCTCATGGCCAGCACTGCAGTCCGGCACTCCGGTCCTCTCTTGGGCTACTTAGGTCCAAACATACAAACTCTAAGGCAGCGGGACTGTCTTCGTGGTATTTTTCTTTAAGCATTCTCTAGGTTGTTCTGAAAAGAGCAATGAAAAAGAGCTTTACTCAGGGTCTTTTCAAGAGGACCCGTGGATGTGCTAACCTGTTGGCTCCACGGTCAGCTCTTCACCATCGCAAGCTGAGGGGAGGTCGTGCTTGCGTTTCACTGTGTTCCTTCTTTCCTAGTTTCCCACCAGCTCTGCAGTGACTGTGTCACCTAAAGAGCAGCGTGTGCTTGACCAAAGAGACCTGGAGCTGAGCCAAAAAGTGCACCCAGACTCCAACTCACCTTTAGGACTTTCCAGCAAAATGCACAGAAAAGGCAACTCAGACACAGTGGGGGCAATATATCTTTAATTTTTTTGGCTTTTGTTTTTTAGTATTACAGTATATTCTTATAAAAAGATACAGATAAAAAGGACACTACAGGATTTGTACATTTAATTCACTTATAGTCTTAACCTGACTAAGAAATGAGGATATGCCAAGGCATTACAGCAGCACAACCTCCCGCTTCCGTAAGCAGCACTGTACTTGGCAGCTCAGCGGGCAAGGGCACCTCCCCGAGTGACCCGCGGGGTTCAGGCTGAGCAGGCTGGCAGGGGAGGAGGGTGGCTGAAGATGGGGAGGGTTTGGAGGGGAGGTGTGGAGCTCAGGTACCTGACAGCCCCTTGCACTCCTCCTAGAAACAGCAAAGGTTTATAAAGAGTATGTTTAAGGGCACGTGGGAAGGGGGGGGTTGGGTGGGGCATGGCTTGTTCTAGATCATTTGGGTGAGAGCTCCTGGTGGTGGACAGCTGAGAGGTCCAAGCTCTCCGTGGAACATCATGTAAACAGCCAAAACTGCCTAAAGGGTAGTTTTGATCCAGGCGCTGCTTTGAGTTATGCTGGTGTAAAGCCAGAGCAACATGCGCTGGTCACACTGGATCTATTCTACATTATCACCAGTAACAGAAGGCTCTGGTTTGGAAGATCTATTAAGCATCCAGACTCTCTCATGAAACAAGGTGCCAAAACACCATGCTAGACTAACGGCATCCTTCATAGTAGGCAGAGTGAGGGAAATCTGGCTAACTTCGGGGAATTCTGGTCATCAAACCTACTACTTGGAGTAGTAAATAGCTTTTTTCTATATTCCTATATATATATAAATTCTATATTTTTAGTTGGCTAAATCCTATTACCCAGGTTGGTCTCTTCAACCTTTGATAACTGAAGCTAAGGTGGTCAGTGGAGGCTACCTGTTTGGATGGCAGGCAACCAAGTTTCCTGTGATGAGTACAGAAGCCAAGGAGCCATGGCCAAACACCTGGGGATTGCTAGAGACTCCACGGGTAGAAAACCAACCAGTAGAAAGATTTTGCCTACCCAGGATCATATGGGGAGGTAGGGTGGAGGAGGGGAAGAGGGGAAATAGAGGCAATCATTCTTCCTTGAAGAAAGGAAGGAATATCAGCTCTGAGAAAGGAAAACTGCCCCCATTCATCTCACTAGCATGTTAACTCTGGTGAGAAGTCACGGGGCACGAACCACTTTTGCCCATCTATCCAAGCTTCTCTGGCATTATGGACAGAATTTGTGTGGAAGGGTGAAGCGTGAGTGAGCAACTGTTCAGCTTAACTCTTCTCAATCTCCTCACTGTGATTCAAGATGAGAAACAAAGAGTTTATAGGAAGTGTTCTAAAATGACCAACCGGCATCAGCTCACCGCATGGTTTACAACGCAGGCTTTCCAGAGCCAGGATCACCAGGGGCAGTGATTATGTCGAAAGGAAAAGGCAAGTTTTTTCTTCCCTCCCTCTCTCCCCACACTAATGCTGCTCACGTGCAGCCCCTCGCCCAGCTCAGCTTGCTGCACGGTAGCCAAGCCAGCTGTCCAGCCGGTGTAATGCCCTGGCACGGTCTCAAGAGTCTTTGCTGTAATGCAGTGTATACATACAAACATAGCAAACTAAAATAAGGCAAAATAAATAGAGGTGTCAGATTTACAGGTTCCCCTTAGAGATTCCTAACCCTCCCCGTTTTTTTTTTTTTAAATCATTTAACCCCCAAACAAACAAAAAAAACCCCAAAACAACCAACCCAGAAACAAAACTGCATATATCATGTACATCATCAACTGTACAACGGATCTCCTTTCCCCTCACAGAAACTCCTGACACAAGCTTCTCCCATGCAACCCAACTCAGAGCATGAGCTTTCCAAAAGAAGAGGGAAGATTAAGGCAGTGGGGCCAAGCGTTATGGAAACACCCGCCCCATCATCTCCTACCAGGGCCCCTCACGATTCCTTTCCCTTCCTCAGACACTGTGAACACGTTATAGAAATGCTTCTGAAGGACACCCAGGTCATCTCTCTCGTGGGGAGTCCCTCACCCCGGAACACCAGTCCTGCTTCTGCTCTCCTAGGGAACCGGTGCCCAGACGATAGCTGTGCGCAGGGCACGGAAGGGCCTTGCTGACCCGAAGTCACTTCACCTTGTACCGTTTCCGGACACTTAACCACCAACTGAGAAGACTGACCCAGACCAAAGGGAGTGAGGGGGGAAGGGAGTTATTCAGCCTTTTCTTGGGTCATCCTAATGCAACCTGCTTAAGAACAACACGGAGACACAGAGGTAAGCAAGGGAGCACTAGGCCTCCAGGGACAAGGCCTGGACAGTTAGAAAGTACTTCCTCTTCTAGGTGTGAGGAACTTCATCATAAAGTTAGCAATGGCTACATTTCTGCAGGAAGCAGAACAAGCCCTCGATTACACCCTTCTTTCTTGCATCTCCTCGTCCTCCACTTACTTCCCAAGACAGAGTGATTTCATTGAAAATGGTGGTGCGAGGCACAGGTGCAGATAACAGCAGGCCCTAGCTCTTCTCCAGCTCTCAGTGCCACCAAGAGGTTATGCCTCAGTGTTACGCATCATGACTGCTTGCTATACCTGCTCAGGCTCTGCTGGCATTAGAGGACAAGGAGTAAAATTTCATTTCTCCTCCGGTGCTCAGCAACTCTACCACAGCTGCTGCTGAAGAACAGAAGACAGTACCCAGGAGATGAGAAGCAAGGACAAACTAGTCTTCAGCAAGAACATGATGCCATGCCCAGAGCAGAGCCAACTTTTTTCCTTATCTTCAGTGTGGTCAGCCTCATCTCATACAGTAGATTTATTAATGGGCCTCTCGGCTTGTCACCACTTACATGAAATCACTGCTTGCCTCAGCGTGCAACTGAGCTTTTCACCATGGAGTCAAGAGCCAGGGGGCACTGTCCAGATTGCTGAACACAGCCTTCAGCCACCGCCGCAGATTCAAAACAAGGGTCTAGGGCTTTGGAGCACTGAGAAAGTTGAGCTGCAGTGAATCCGGGACACGACTCCGAGCTTTCTGTCAGTCCCAGTAAGTATCCCACAGCTGATTTATAGGAGTTGCACAATCTCTCGTTATTTGTGTACGAGTCAAGGAGGTGGCAAAACTACAGCAGCTTTCTTTGACTCCGCCAGCGTGGCCGAGTGCCGCGTACCATCGTACGGGATCTCTTTACCTTGAGGTTGAGCTGTGTACACAAAGGGACAGAGGGCTCATGACTCTCTCTGCTTTTGCTACATTTGTGGCCTGGCAAAGTGACTTCAGTTTCAAAGAGCACAGCACAAACCTGGTTTGACGAATACCGGGGAGTGTGACGCTGTATTCAAGGGGTTTGCCCTGAGGTGTTTCTTCTCTGACAGCGCTGCCGTGCTGACAGCCTGCCTTATCAAACAAGTACCTGGGGAGCAAGCAAGCAGCCGTAAGGGACAGAGCCATGGGTCACATCATCTTGCGCCAGGGTTGACCTTGGCACTACACCTGAATTTCTGGGTGAGTCCTAAACCCAGGGAGAACAAGGAAGGGAAAAAACCTACAATGTTCTAATCCCTGAAAGCATCATCTTTGGAAATCAGGGATTATCCAAATCTAAACTCAAGTGTATACCAATTTGGCACATATTACCACCTCTCATACGGCTTACATGGCATTGGTTATATGGCATGCTTTAAAACAAGACAAACAAAAAGGGCTGGGATATAGCATGTCTACTTCAGGGAGCAGCAAGGAGCTTGCTAATATAATTTACAAGAGACATTTCTAAAAATCCATTTTGTAATTTAAAATAAAAATGCTTTAAAAAGTGAGAGTTTTTCTTAAACTTTCAAAAACCCTTATGAAATACAGTCTTTCTTCTACAAGGTGCTTGTGTCCGCTGCAGTGGGCATTGCTGTTAATAGCTAATCCCAGAAGGGGAGTGGGATAGTAAGGGAGGAGAATGCACCCAGCTCTTGTAAGATACCAGCTCTTTACGATGAGTATTATACAGAGGCGCGGCAGTCTGGAATGTCGTAAATAGGGAAATTCTGGGGTGGGAGACTCGAGATTCAGTAAACAATGAAACATTAGAGTTTAACAATTCTGACTTTTTTGCTTCTTTCTATAGTTTACATAATTATTTTACTCTCAAAGTGTTCAGAAAACCACCACAGTTCGCTTCTCCAATATTGGTAGCGTGTAATACTGATCAGGCAGCGTGCATGGCAGAGGAAGTTCTGTTCTGCAGACTCGGTGCAGAGCCTGAGGTTACGTGACATTCAGAGGAAATTCAAACCAAACAATTAAAGTGACAAAAAGAGCTTTTTCCACTTCCCTGGGATTCCTTAACATTTTGTGCTGTTGACTATTGATGCACAGTTTGCAGATGGTGGGTCCCTCTTAAACATTCTTTCTTTTTTTCCTGTCTAGGAGGAAGAATCCATCACCATTTCTTTCTTTTCCTCTTTTTCTTCTCCAGGGAAGATAATAAAAAAGGAAGACAATATTAAAAAAAAAAAAAAAGCCCATGACAGCCCACACAATCCAATCCCTGCCCTAGAGCCATGAGGACACACAGAATTCAGGCCTCTTCTTGAGGTTCTTTGCTTTTTCACTGTATGCTTCATACATGTAGCTTAAATACAAAATTATTTTTATCTTAGGAAATGATCCATCTCCAGAGCCGTCTCAGATTACACAATTCTGTGTCCTCCTGGAAAAATTCTAAGTTTTCATTATGGGACCCTCCATCAGTTCATTCCAAGTGATCCCTTCAAATTGAAAAAGGCTGTGGGCTCCAGAGCTCTCCTTCGACACTGTTCGTATCTTACGGAGTTATGAGATTCCCCTGGGTAGGAGTGGGATGTGTGCAGTGAAGGTCAGCCTGTTAGACAGAAAGACCGGTTCATGCTAACAGCAATCACAGCTGGCATCAAGTGGAACAGAAATCTCGTATCCTGCAGCCGGTGATCATGTTTGCTTTTTGCTGCTTTTGACCTGTGGATGACACTAGGGACCTCCCAATTTCCATTGAGCTGCGCTAAGAAACCTTGCACAAACAGGTAAGAAGTGTTCCACTGTTTCCCCGCCACCCTCCAGCAATGACAACAGTCATCTACTTGTGATCCCATCCTGGCAGTGGCTTAGTTTTCTACAGAAAAGCCAGAACTTCTTTCTTAGAAGATGTATTTCATAGCTTCGAGGCTCAACCATCAACAAATTCCAGAATATTTCTTCTAGAAAAGCAGAATCCAAAAGACTTGCACAGTATTTTATGTTGATCCCGATTCTTGCATTTCAATTTGTTCCAGAACCTGATTACTTCCATCTGAGCATCACTTGCTTTGGACAGTGTAGGCCACACAAAAATACTCTACAGAACATGAGATCAAAGGTGTTTTTCAGGTGCTGATCAATGGCTTATAAAATCCAATTCTGGAAGGGAATTGGAAACCTTGAGAACTGCATCTGGAGAAGGCCCTGAAGCCCAGTCTAGATCTTGAAGATGCAACAGGTGTTTCCAGAGCTGCTCTGAAATCAGTCTTGCTTATTATCAGCAAGATGGAGACCGTGACTCCTTTTTACTTTGGCACACAGAAAATTATCTTCCTCCAGCTGTGAGGCAGTTTGCAAGGCCCAAGTATTTCCTGTCATCACCATGAGGCCTTTGATGACACACTAAACTCCCAGAAGCAAATCTGTCAGCTCTGTGTGGCCTTGCTGGCTCCACAGAGGCACTTTTATAATGGTTGAAATTAGGAGCACAGAAGAGGGATGAGAGGAAAGCTGATCATGGAAAGGTAACGTCTCTAGCCACAGACCAAAGAAATCCTTTGGGGCTGCTGCCAGCCAGGCGCCATCGCACACATTCATCTTCCTTGTTTTGCACTTTTTTATCACCTTCTTTTGGTTGATTATTTTTCTTCCTCTTGTAATTAATAATTTAGCTTAGTCACCACCCGCTCCCGGCTTGTCTCTAAGCCTTGGTTCCCCGAACGCTTGCGGTTACGCTTGAGCTTGGATATGTCTTTGTCAAAGACTTCACCCGACCTTAATGCTGACACCAGGTCATCAAACTCCCCACTCTCTTCAGAGATACTTCCAGCTTTCGTTTTCTTTTGTCGCCTCTCTTTTTCTCTCTGCTCTTTCAGCTGTGGAGAAAGACACGGAGCATTAGGATTAGCTAACCGAGATGCCAGATCACTAGGTGCACTGCCAAGAAGCAGCTGCGTCAGTACAGTTTAGGGAAAAAAGAGGTCAGAGACTATCCACAAGGCCATCACTTGTGCCAAGGGCAACAGGCGATCACGCTGAGCTTCTCTTCTTCTGCACAGGCAAGCAGAAAGCGGGAGAGGTGAGGAATGAGCAGCATAGTATGCTTGCCTCACAAAGCACTACCACCCTGAAGCAAAATGGCCATATGGAATCTGTCTATGCTGCTGCTGTTTTGTGCTAATTCTACACTCGGGTAGTGCCAGGAAAGGAGCTGTGCCAAGTGACACTCTACTAGTGGTGCTGGCACAGGTAATTATCCCGCTTCCGGCCCCAGGCTTGCAGTGAGCTTAGTGCGGCAGCACCTACTATGCTGACACTACCTTAATGACTTTACAGTTACTTTGGGCATGTCAACCACAGTCACTACTACAGTCACCAGGAGCTTTGTGCTTGGAGCACAGCTAGCTACACTGACAGGTAGAAAGGCTGCAGTCCTGCAGAAGGAGGAAAAGAAGAAAGGAAAAGCCCTAGAAACCCGTGAGTGAAACATACTGAAGAATGAAAATTGTGTGAGATATCAAAACATCAACAGAAACACTATTCCCCTGACAGCTCATGTTTGGATGGAGGCACCATGCTGGAGTGAAGGGAAGAAGAAGGCACATCACCTCAAATCCGGAGACAGAAACTGGCTATAAACACAAGGAGCAATGAAACAGAACTGTCCATCTGTCAACGTGATGCCCTCAGTCTACCCTAGAGTAGCTCCAGGGAGCTCTTTTATTGCTCCTCATTGCTCAGCTCCAAGATTAGTGAAAATGCCAAGGCATGGATGCAGCTGTCAGAAAGCAGGTCGCTCACCCTGTGGCGAGTCCCACCTTGCAGGAAGACTCCATAAGCAAACTGCAACCTCTCTCATGGTGTATACAGCCAATTAAACCATCCTAGTGCTTTAAGAGGAGTCTCCTGCACTTTCCAGGCTGGCTGAAAGGAAACCTGAGCCAAAGTCCAGCATTTTATTCCTGTGTCCAACAGTAAAGCTGCTGGCATCCTGGCATTTTATCTCTCCCCTCTTCTGAAAAGCACAAACTGCAGCTTTTGGCACCACAGACATCTAAAGCAGCAACTCCCCACGTGAGGCCTGGTGGCAGCCAGGGTTGAAGCGTCAGCAAGGGGGGAAGGAGGCAGGGGACAGCTGAGCGTTCCCAGGCCTCAGGAAAGGCTGAGGTTAGAGTGGGAGGCTGTTTCACATGAACCCCTGGGGACACATGTGTCTGTCTCCCAGCAGCAAAATCAACGATGCACAACAGCTCTCAAGGCCGGACGCAGCCCCAGTAATCAAGGCGTTAAGGATGGCCAGGGAGAAACGACGGCAGTACGGGCAGCAGTAGGCACCAGGGCAATCGCTGTGTCACCATACGCTGCTGGGAGACAGGCACACAGCAGGTGACGATGGAGTCTGAGTGGAAGCTGACCAGCTGGCTGGACCCAGGGAGATCTGGCTCCCAGAGCTTTGGCACAGAGCCTGCAGCCCGAAAGCGGGATAGTCTGGCACTGAGCAGGGGCGGCACCATCCTGCAAAGTGCCAGGGCAGAACAGGGAGGACTAGATTTGGTATCTGAATCCAGAAGAGCACAATTTAGGAGCCAAATAGTATGCCCTTGAGAGCTGACAGGACAGCCAGCAAGAAAAATGTCATCATTTGTGAAGAGAATGATACCAAAGAGAGGTGACAGGGAGAAGGATGTAAAACAGTGACGGGACAGGAGCACTGAAATTGGCTCTATCAACCCTGCTCTCTTGAGATGTAAAAAGACAATGGAAAGAAACACCTTCCTGCACCCAAGTCCTCACCATGGCCTCCATGCGTGCCCTGCGCTCCTCTTCTTCCTTCTTCTTCCTCATATTCTCCAGATCTTGCTTAGCCTCTGCAAATGACTGTAAGAAAGTGTCGAAGATGCCAAAAAATTCATCTGGCTGCATCTTGCCCTCGCTCTCTCCAAAATGCTTCAGTGCCTTGGCATACTGTCAAGGGGGCAGAAAACACAAGAGCAACAATTAGGCAGGCGGTTTGGTGAAGACAGCGAGGACAGCTTATGAGTAACTGCATATGTAATTCAAAACCCTCTGGGCATTCATGAGGTGAGAGCAGAAACTACCCCCAGCAACAGAAGTGCCTCTCCTTAAGGCAGGTGCCTCTGTCCCTGAAGAATCTGCTCTCTTTTGGGCAACGGTGCTGGAGAGCACTAGCTGTCCACTTACACACAACAAACATTTTCCGTGCTGGAGGGTGATGGAGAAATTTCAGAGGACGACCGTCTGGCCACATCCTTGCTGCAGCTGTGGGACAGCAAGGGCACAGAAGACAGTGAGCTAGCTGGGGAAACAAGTAGTTTTAGTCCATTCTAACTATCAGTCAAGTAGTTTTATCCCATCTTTCCCCTTCCACCTTCTCCTCAAATCCACTTTTAAAATGGCTGGAGTTAAAGGATTTTTTTTGCAATAATGTTACAGTCTGTCCTCTCAGGAGCCTTTTGCCATGTCATCCATCACCCTGGAGTCCCTCTGAGTCAGGGTGTTGCCTGGGAGAGAGGAGACTATGGACAGACGTGGCATGAGAGAGGGGCAAGGAAAGCAGCCAGGGCTCCCGGGCAGACTTAAAAGAGAGTGAATACATCACAAGTGGCTTTTATTTTAAAAGGCGAATGTTGAGGCTGCAGGACGCATGTGGAGGCTGCCAACTGGCAGGACTTCAGTCACAGGGCAGCCCTGATTGGGATATGGTAAATTTACAGCAACCTCTGGCTCTTGGACATGGGTCTTGCAGTAGTTGTACTCTCTTCTTTGCTCTTTCACACTCACAAGCATGCCTCTACCCACCAAAATGCACCCAAATGCATGCCCATATAGCCTGTCAACAGCATGTACGCGTGTGCCCGCCACGTCCTGTGCAAGCGTACACATCCAAAAGCTGTATCATTGTCCAACCCCCTTCACTTGCACATCTCTCACAGCAGGCAGCACCAGCAATGCATTCCTGATGGCACTGGTGCCCTGATGCACAGCTCCCCGAGCATTCCCTTCTCGCCCTCTGACACACCGCCACTGAGCAGCAGAGCTTCCTTACAGACCTCAACATTTACCAAACCAAAGCCAGACTCTCCCAGGCTGCCCACTGCCATCAAACTCTCTTGTGCATGTATTCCACTCATACTAACTCGGCGCAGCTTCCCTTTCCTTAGGCGGGTGCTTGTGCAGGATGGAAAATACAGTAAGAACAGTTCAGGCTCCGATCCCAAGCACAAAATGAGTTTGGAAGCAGGTCTTTTAAACCCCTCTGGCCCTTTACCAGGTAAAGCATAAACAGTGTCTCCCAGTCAACTGCAGGGGGAAGAAGTCTCCAAGGAAAGCAGCTTCCTTCTGGCACAGCCTGAGAGATTCAGCATCTCCCCTCCTCTGCTTTTCCTGCCAGGCCCACAAAGCAGTTTGAAGCAATAGCTTCTTTTTTCTTTAAGAAGGCTGCGTTTTCAGCCAGACACAAACAAAGAAACCCAAAGTATCGGG
>NW_010241232.1:0-275 GCF_000690775.1 Eurypyga helias
AGCGCGTTAGCCATCGCCCGCCGCATCCCGATCTTGTTTACTGCTTCAAACACGGACAAGCTTTTACGCCCCGATCGATACGTACCATCGCTTGCTCGATTTTGTTGTCGATCGCTACCACGCTTGCACCAGAGGAGCTGCAAGAGAGAAAGAAAAAGGGGGGGGGGAACATAGAAGATTAGCGGCGGCTGAATTATTTAGGAGACAAGAGACGCGGGCATTGGTAGCCCGTTGGCTGAGAAAGTCATCCTCACGCTGCCTTGCCGCCGCCGCCT
>NW_010241233.1:0-1094 GCF_000690775.1 Eurypyga helias
TGGGGTTGGGTTGGTTTGTGTCTGCTGCCGCTCTTACGCCTCCCGCACCCCCCGGGGGACACCCCCATGCTGCCCCATGCCCTGACATCCTGAGCAGGCACAGAGCCACGGTGATGTCCACGCTGCGGAGACCATCCCTGACATCCCACGATAGAGCAGGAAAGCCACCTCTGGCTGGGATTTACAGCTCTGGATCCGAACTTGTGTGGTTGGGCAAGGTGTTATTTTCCATTGTGAATCACGAGGCCACCTAGCAAGCTGTAGGTTCCCCTTTTGCCAAGTTGCGAGCCGACCAGCTCGGCAATCAGGGCTTGGGAAGAAAGCAATCCTTTCCCCACGGGTGTTGCTGCAGATTGCGCAAGGAGATAGTGCTGTGGCGCAGGTGATCCGTGGTTCCTGGAGAAGGGCTGCCCTGTCCCTTCCTGGGGACCCCTCGGAGCCACCCAGTGATGGCCATCCCAAGTCACTGGGGAGCCAAGTCCTCCGGCATCACCGTGTCCACCGTCCACAGCATCCCTAGGGCACCCTGTGCTGCGCGATGCTCCCAGCCCTGTGCTGGCCGTGGGGGTCGATGCCACCCACGTCCCTGGGAAAGGAAGGGACAACGGCGCTGCCCAAACCAGGAGCAGCAGCGCTGGCACAGCCTGGGGATGGGATCGCAGTTCCGTGCTTGGTGATGATGGATTTAGGGTCAAATATGCACATTCTGGGCAAAGGCAAGAGGATGTTTTCCATGCGTGCTGTCCATCCTGCTGCAAAAACAACCCACAATTTTCCTTGGAAAGCACTGGCAGGGGCGATGCTGTGGAGAGAAAAGCAGCCCACATCTTCCACAGTGCCAGAGCCTGGCTCTTGAACCCCAGGCTGACCGACAAGAGGGATGTGAGCAGCCCCGAGCCCCAGACGGAGCGACTCGGGGAGGCGGGGAGGACAGCAGAAACAGAGAAACCTTGTGCTTTAGAGATTTCTTTATTTAAGAAGAAAACATGGAACATGCCTCTCTGCCAGCCCCGCATCACACTGCGGCTCTGCGAGTCCTGTGGCTGTACCAAGGGCATGGATTTTTCTTCCTGGAGGAAAAAGAAATCAGCTTC
>NW_010241233.1:1316-2023 GCF_000690775.1 Eurypyga helias
TGTTCCTGCAGCAACATGTTTTTTTGGAAGGGATGAAATGCCGAAAGGAATGTAACTGCTGACCTTGGGCTGCAGTGGGGTTAAGGAGTGTGTGCCTATGAGTCACTCCAGATAAGAGCCTTCCACAGCTTTTTTCCTCCAAAATAATTCTTTATCTCCTCTTTCTCACATCAACATATTTTCTTGACATCTCCCATTCGATAGCGCGTGGAGGAAATGTGCTCCTCTAATTTGTTCATCTGATGAAATATAGATGCATTGTTTTCTCTTGTCCTTGGCAAGCCGAGGGTCGTGGCCCCGGGGCTCTGGGGATGCTCCTTGGGGTCGGTACCCGGAGCTTTGGGGATGTTCCTTGGGGTCGGTACCCGGAGGACTGGGGATGCTCCTCAGGGTCGGTATCCAGGGCTTTGGGGATGCTCCGCAAGTTTGGTACCTGGAATGTACAGGAGTATATCCAAGCAGTAGAGCATCGCCCTGCGCACCGCCAGCTCGGGGGACTGCAGAAAGGAAAAGCTGCTTTTAGCTTTTCCCTCCCTTGCTCCGCCGGGAAGTTTAGCTGCTCGCTCGCTTCTCCGTCTCCCAGCTGAGGCCTCTCATGCTACTTCCAGCTCCTATGATAATGCGGAAAGTTGAACTGGCCCCATTACTGCGCTGCGATGGTTGCCTTGATAACGCCCCGATAATGGCAGCGATAGCGGCAGCTCGGT
>NW_010241233.1:2041-4615 GCF_000690775.1 Eurypyga helias
GCTCCTCCCATTAACATTCCCCACCACGGACCAGCTCGGAGCTGCCTATCTGCTCTCCATTTCCACTCCTCCGCTAGATAAGAATGGAAATACTGACTTCATAGCTCACTGATTAAAGTGTCTGGATTTCTTGATAATACACAGATAAATTATGTTTTTCAAAAAGAAGGTAGGGAAGGGAGTGTGAGGGGAGGGAAAAACCTCCAGTCCGTTTTTATTATTTTTTTATTTTCCTTCCCTCTTTCTGGCCGTGCTCTGTGGGTTGGCGTTTTTCTGCTCCAAAATGCTCTCCCCAGCCTGTGCCAGGGTTGGCAGCAGGAGCGCGGAGCAGTGCCCTCGGGGATGGGGTGGGTGGTTTTGCGGTGGGCAAAGAATTTTTGGGAGCCGCGTAGATGGGGTGGGTTTGTACCTGCGGTCACATCCCCGCGCTGGGATGGAGACGTCCTCGAATGCCAGGGATCCGCTCGCATCACGGGGATGTTCGGCTCTGCCGGCTGCAGTGATGCCATGTGGCTGTGGCACGTGGCAGGGATCCCGGTGCCGGCTGTGGCATCTCAGGCAGGATCTGGCTGTCCCTAGGGACCAGCAGCTAGCTGGAGGGGGCCTGGGGATGCTCGGGAGGCATCAGCCTTGCTACACCCATCTCCAGCCTGACCCTCACTTGTTCTGCTGCCAGATGCTGCCCAGTCCAGCAGGATGCTATGGGACCAGCTCCATCCCACTGACCCATCCAGGCTTCAAGATGTCCAAACCCTGGCACCCGGTGGCCTCAAACAAAGCCGGGTGATGGGAGCAGGTACTGCTCCTTTAGCATCTGCTTTTCTAAATTATACTTGAGTTTCCTCACTCGTCCTCGCTGGAGCAAATGGGGCTTCCAGGCTTTTTGGTTCCTTGCACTGGAAAAGGTATCAGCTGCGAGAATCTAAGTTTGTTTCATCTAAATATAAAACTAAAGAGCAAACAGTATAAAGTTCATTTTTTAATGTGCTGCCCCATTCCAGTTGGGCTGCTCTCTTTATTTTTTTTAGAGGAACTGTGATAAAAAGCAGTGATAAAGCCAGGACTGTTTTGTGTAGGAGTCGGTATCTGTGTTATCTATCTCCCTTTTTCACTCTCCGAGCAGCTCTGTTGTTTTTTACTCTTATCTCGCTCCACCAAAATGCCAAGAACAGGAAAAAAAAAATTAAAAAAAAAAAAAAAGGCAGTGTAGGCACGCGTGTTTGCACAGAGACAAACTCGGCGTCCGCGGAGCCGGGCATGAGCGGCCACGCTGCTTGGAGTTGGAGGGTCGGGCTGTGCCGTGGCAGGGGCTTGTGCTGGTCGAGCAAAGGCTGCGAGGTGAGGGGCTGTTGCAATATGGTTTTGGGGGACAACGCAGCCCCCGTTGGCTTTCATCTGCCAGGCTTGGTGCCAGCAGCCCCTCCTGCTTCTTGCAGATGGGCCACCCAATAGTGTGGTACCCTTTTAGGGTCTTTTGTTGTTCTTGGAACACCCCCGGCCCCTGCTTGTTGCTGGAGACACCAAAGTGGTCCAGGAGGGCACTGGGGGAATGGGAGCAGCAGGGACACCCCAGCCAGAGCATCTTCAGTGATAGGTCTGGTGAACTTTTGGACCGTGTCCACCATCATGCTTGTCCCCATCCCTCCATCCTTGTCCTCACCTGGTGCCGTCATGGGCTGAAAGTCTCGGGGCTGAGACTGGAATTTGTCGCTGTTCCCTTCCCAGCAGCTTTTGGCAGCGGGATGAACCTGGCAGAATCCAAAACTACTTCCCACAGGTAGAGGCACAGCTCTGGCATGGCATCTCCAGGGTAATTTGTCACTAGATTAGCAAAGAGCTTGACCTCTGGCCTCTCTGTCACCTGGTATTGATGGGCTCCGCATCACAGGGTGAGCATCACCCCCATGCCCCCAGCCATTCCCGACTGGAACGGCTTTATTCCAGGTGGGAGAAAAAGTACCAGAATTGAGGGGTTTTCACCCAGAACAGCTCCATTTAGCCAGCAGCCAAGGCACCTGGTGCAGAAGCAGCGATGGCAATGAACCTTGCACGCCTGTGCCACCTTGCACACTCGTGCATGTTTGGAGCCTGATCTTCATGGATGGAGTTTCCTTCTGTGCTCTTTGGGGTATCCAGCTGCTCCCCAGCTGCAGGCTTGCACCGGGCTGCCTAAATCCTGCTCAGCTTGGCATGGGGTTAAACATCTCAAACAGCTCTTGGATGGGGATTGGGATGGAGCACACCCCTGGTATGGACTGGTCCTTCTCCACTGGCTATGGAGAGGCCCTGCCAGCTGCCTCAGTTTCCCTCCCATGCTTTGAACATCTCCTCACCCCGGTTCCCTAGCCAGCCGGGAAGGCAGGACTGCGTTAAGCATCACATCCCCTTCTCCCGGAGCAATCTGCTCCCATCCATCTGATGTGCCGGGGCCGGGGACGGCTCTATTAGACTCTCTCCTCTCTTAAAATCTATCAGAGCCTTATCGACCCCATCTGAAACGTAAAGTCACTTCATTGTCATTGTCCCTGTATTTTCTTCCTCGTTATTTTCCCGTGCCCCCCGCGGCCCGTCCTC
>NW_010241234.1:0-12518 GCF_000690775.1 Eurypyga helias
CGTCTCGGGGCAGGGGCGGTGACCCCGCTGTCCCGCTGCCGAACCAACCGGGGACCGGGCGGTGGCAGCGCCCGGCTGGCCGCAGACAGACAGAGGCGACTTGTCCAGCGCCAAACCAGAGCGGTGACACCAGGCAGTAACTGCGCCCACACAAACCCTGCCAGGAAAAAGTTAACGTGCCGGATCAGGGGGCTTTTTACCTATTTGAACTGGAAGAGTGAGTCCATCCTGGATCAATGCCATAATGTTCCACCTCACCGCCTTTTTTTGTTTGGTACTACGTGTCTTAACCCCAAATCTACTGCTTCTTCACACTGTGGCCTGATCCTTTTGATATTGACCAAGTTCTGCTCCAGGTCTGCAGGCTTTAGAAACCTTTCTCTTTCCCCCCAAAACATGAGCAACATCACATCTAGTAATTGAGTTAGAACTTGCAGGAAAAGTAGATTTTTTTTTAAAAAAAAAGAGAAGTTACATACAGAAGACGGATGCTGCTGCCCACCAACGCAGCATCGCATTGGAAATCAAAGACCTGGATTCCCTTTCTTGCTGACCTGTTCACGCGGTTGTAAAGAAGCCCCATCCCCTTTCTACCTCAGCTTCCCCATGTTCTAAGAAAGAGGTGAAAATGTTGAGAGTCCTCAGCGACGGGCTCTGAGATCTGCAAATGGAAGCACTGACACTAGTTACACAATATATGCACAGGGTATATATCTATTTTATGAATGTATGTGCCTGCATACATAACTAACACGTTGGCATCTAGACTGCCTAAACACTTCTCGTTGCCTAGAGAACATAATTGGAAGAAGCAAGCAAAGTAATAGATGTTCTGTCAACTTTGCAATTTGGAAGCAGCTCCCAAAAATGCACATTTTTAATACATCTCCATGTAGAAAAAAAGCGTGAATATTAACAGGGAAGAAACAAGTGTGAATATTAATGGCTAAGGAGAGTGAGTGGCTCTCATCGATGACTGAATGTCAAAACAGTGAGGGAAAAAACAGTACTCCAAATGTAATTTCTAACCTCAACATCCTTTTCTTAAGAGAGGATGGAAGATTCCATAGATCAGAAGAAAAAAATCCCCCAAACCCAAAACAGGGTCAAAATGTGTTGTCAAGAGCTTTTACAAGTTCCAATTTAGTTGACTTCCTCAGCTGTTGAGCCAGGCTACTATGCAAGCAAGCCTGCCGTGAACACGCCGTCAGGAATGGATTGACCTTAAGACCAGTGCTGAAAATCAATGTTTTGGTGAAGGACAGTGTGGAAACCCACTGAAGGAACCGGATGCCTACAGCTCATCCAGCCTTGCTGTAACTCCACTGAACATCATTGTGTTGGCAGTGACACTCACAACCCAAGGGCAGCCTCACCACGTCTGAACATCTGCAGCCCAGAGGGGAAGTCTGGCTTGTTAACATGTGTTGTTTTTTCTGCAATCCCTCACAAGAAAGTGGGGGGTGAAGCCCAGCTATTGTGCACCGTGCCAACGTTCACAGTGCGTGCAGTAGAGCTCCCATGAAGAGGAGGTTCTGTAGCCAAACTGAAAACATCCAGCATGCCCACGATTTGCTCTCATTAGTACCCATTTATTCTGCATCTTGCCTCCTAAACCTATGCAACACCAAATCTGGCTCCTTTGGTGGCACTTGTCTTTGCTTTAGGAGTCTACTTCTCAAAAAGCCTCCTTATAAAAGTCCCCAGAGTTGTCAGGTTCTCTCCACTGACTACAGAGGACCCCGGGTGGCCAGCACAGGCACAGACATAAACATTCATATACATTTAATTAAATGAATCCTGCCTTTCACATCTCTCTCTTTTCTTAAGGCTTAAAACTACCACCTACGTTCTACAGCCAAAACTCCTCCATCTGTATTTCTAATGGACTAAGGTCGCTGATGGATCTGAAAAACATTCAAGCTCCTTTCCCCGATTTAAGGAGCTCCAGGTCACCTCATTCTTGACTCCGTGGAGATGAGAAAAGATGGATAGACCTATAAATAGCATCTCAGTTAAAGGAAAAGACATAGTTAACGAAGGAAGCATTGCAGCAGGACCCAAAGGTGGTCATTCCCCAGTGAGCATCTCGTAACTGAAGCAAAGGGACCTCCTTTGATGGAGCGCTCTTGCTTTCTGGAATGCCTGTGGTAATGTATGGATCCAAGTAACTGTACAGTGGGGCCAGCAAAGTGCTGGTCTCAGCCACAGATCTGGGACCTTTAGGAGCCGACTTACCAGGGCTGATAGCGCTAAACAATTATATGGGCATTTTAAATAACTTCACTGCCCAGGTATGCATCTCCTCACACTGGTTTTAGTCCTGCTACAATGGTCTTACATTTTCTGCCTTCCCCAGCTCAGAAAGCACACCCCGATCTTACCGAAGTTCAGCATACCACCCTGAGTTGTTTTTTCTCCTTTGTTTTGTCCTGCTGCACCCCTTTCATATGAATATTTCAAATCATTCAATCACTAAACGACTATTTAGTGACATTCAACTCATAAAACAAGACTCCTCCTGATTGTATCCATTTCACGGGTAGAAATTGCTCTTTGAATTCCTGGCATGTGATACTAGTGGACCCTTAAAGCAAGGATAGTAGGTCCCAGTACCCAAACACGCTGTTCTGATTGCACGTTATTTGAGACAACCAGATATTCAAGGACAGGCAAAATGAACCAGTTCAAATCACACTCAAGAGAATATTATCCAAATTTCAGATCCTTTAAGAAGCATTTAATGGCCTGTATGAAACGAACTACTGGTTCTACATCCTAGTGGAAGTGCAGCTGTAAAAGCCACCCTACAGTATATATTGCAGATGGCTGAATCACTGCACCTACAGCATAAACGGAGGTCGCTTTGAGTCCATTTGTTTGGAGCGTCTCAGAGGACTGGAGCCCAAATCTAACATCTGCTAATTAGTAGTGTTTCGTTATTAGTAAGAAAGGGATTGACTTCCTGAAAATGAAAAGAGGGGAAAAACATTGAGGGAGGGCAGAACAGCAACTGTGCTGGGCCTCGTTTGGACATAAACAAGCAACTGTTTCACTGCCAAAGCTTCATCGTTCTCGAGCACTGAATATAAGCACCATGTTTGTAATGAATGATCAGCCTAGAGATAAAAGGGAGGCACTGAGTAGAAAATGAAATTTAAAGAGATATTTCAAGATCTTAGTGCAATAGAAATGGTAATAGGTTCTAGGAAAATTAGTTTATAGAGAATGTTAAGAGAAACTAAACACAGGAGCTAATAAACAATAACGCATGTAATGAAAAGTAATGATGTTATGCTGATTAACATGAGTGTCACTATTCTGAGGAAAGGCTTTCAAACAAGTGTCCTTATGCGAGTCCTCTGTAAACTACCTTAAAAGGATCTGCAAAAGTAAAGAAATATACATATGTATATTTTTTTTTTAAAGCCTATTGTTAGTTGGACTTAAATTTGATTTATGGGATCCTGTTTCCCCATCAGAATAATTCTGGGCCCCAAAAACCTGAAAAGGTTGAAAAGCACTAATGTAGAACCTACAGAATATGAAAGAAAGAACAAGATAAAAGAGAACACTTCAATGAGGATATCACAAAAAAGGTCTGTACATAAATGATTGGAAGGTTGTTTTGTGTGTAATGGGGTTAGGGAACCAAAAATGAGCCTTACAAGAAAACTACCAAAAAACTAAACCATAAGGACATTTGGAAAACACAGTCAGCAAGATCTAAGCAGCCAACGGATACCTGCAGTACAGAAAAACCACAGACTGAATGTGAATTCAAAAGAATGTGAATTATTTTTCTGTTAGACTGAATAATATCACCTCAGCCTGAAAGGATGTTGCTTTCCAAAAGTGTGCACATGGGTCTTGATTCAGCTCCAGACATGTCAGCTGAATCTTTTAACTGACAGCATTGCTCATGGGCTCAAGGTCCAGGACACAGCGCTTCCACTCTATGCAGAGACTTTCAGTGCAAAGAAAAATGGTTGAAAGAAGCACAGAAAGGATTATTATGCCTATTTAAACCACTAGGAACTTTCCTGGGACACAAGGAAGACCTGTCCACTTAGAATACTTTGTCCAAACAGCTTTTCAGCAAGTTAGTCTGGGTAAGTCAGTGTCACAGTGCAAACTGCTCCGGACAGATTTTAAACCAGGAGGAGAAGGGAGGATGTGGTTTGTCTCAGATGAGCAGCAGAACCACCCATTGTCCAGAGAACTATGACAGTCAGGGCTCAGGCAAACTGCAAAGTAGCCATATGTTATGAGAGATAAGGGCAAAATAACCATAGCCTAAAACATCTTTCTACTTTTGCCAGAGCCTCGGAAAGCCAGGCACCCACTGCTGCGCCCACTGAGAGACGGGCGATGGGGAGAGGCACGGCAGCTTGTACCTGGGAGACTTGATCCTTCCAGCACTGACAAGTTGTCCCCTCTGAGCTTAAGCAGAGCAGCGGCATAGTGTCTCCACCGCTGCCTAGCTGTGCTTTGCGCATCCCTCCTGTGGTCTGCCCCTGCCATCCTCGCCAGCCACTTGCTCCTGAGAAGTCCCGAGCCTCTCTGCCTCTGCATTAGAGATGGGGAGGGCTAGAAGGCATCTAAGAGGGTCATCGGGTCCAATCCCACATGGAGGTGGGATCAAATGCATCCAGACCTTTCACGGTTAGGTCTTAACATGTTCTTAAAACCCTCAGTGACATACCACAATATGCCTACAAAGCCTTTGCCAGTATTTCACCACCATCAAAAATGGAAAATTTTCTAATGTAGAGTTTGAACTTTTTTCACTACATATCAAGATGGCATGTAGTGAAAAAGACCCCAAGGCAGGGGGGTTGGAACAAGATGATCTTTAAAGTCCTTTGCAACCTAAACCGTCCTGTGATGATGATCTATTCCTATCCTTCGGTAAACACTGTGCCCTTTTCATCAGTTTCATCGATGTTTGAAGGCTGTTCCATTTTCTCTTCTCTTCATTATGCAAATTCCCAGCTTTTCCTCAGATACCTCCATCTCTCCTTGTAAATCATCCCTTGCAATCCCATCCAGAGCTCTGGATGGCCTTTTCTGAACTGTCTTTTTTCTTGCCCTTCGAGGCTGACCGGAGTCCCTCCAGGTGAAAGCTTCCCCACTACTAAGTAACATGGGTCAAGTAGCTCCCACGCTGCCAGCGCACCACTCCTAGTACTCCAACCTATGTTTTAAGAAACCACAACATATCATTAATTAGTATGTACTTTGCAGTCTGGCTTCAGCATCTTTTTTTGCCCTGCTGCTTTTCCAACCACTTACATCTTTGCTTGTGTCTCCCCTGAGGTTCATCTTGTTGTTTTTGGATCACGTATTCAGTATTTCACCATCATTTTGAATATCCTCCTCTGAAAGGCCCGCGATTGTTTCTTGTACAGAGGCAGCAACAAAGTCATACAAATGCGTGATCAACTGCTCTTTGTCTAAAAACATTTCATTCCCAGAGAGCAGGATCAGGTCAGGGAGCTTCTTCCCTTAAGTCAAATCCAGTGTGATAACCGCATGATAATTTTTTGCCATCACATCATCTGAGGGGTTTTTAAGCAGAAATACTCCAAAACTTGCATGTAATTCAAACTCCTCGGGGCTTGCCTGCTGACCACAGCCCCCAGCTCTCCCTGCTTGGCCACCTCCCTCCCGCCACAGCTGCCTGCAGTCCCCACCCGTCCAGCAGCAGGCCCACTGGCACCCCCCAGACCGGTTCCCTGGGCGCATGGGGGTGCTCCCCATGGCTGCCGGACAGCCCACCAGCCATTCCCCAGTGGGTAAAGCTGTCACACTGCCATCAAGCTGACAGTAATAACCCCCCGAGATGGGTAAGTACCTGTGGGGATTAACGAAGGACTTTTAGCCATCCAGAGGACCTGGTCCCTCCACACAACAGTGGCTCTTCGCTCCGGCAGCAGCGACCCAAGCCTCCCGCTGCCGCTCACCCGCCCGGCCAGCTGCTCTCCTGAATGCAGAAAGGGACGGGTCCGATGCCCTCTTTTCTTGGCAATTCTACCCTGGCACTTTTTAAACCTGATTTATTTTTTTTCCCAGACTCCCGCTAATCAATTGCTCAATCATCTTTAGTGTCTTTCCGGGAAGAGAAATGAGGCTATACATTATTCCTCCAGTCTCCTTCTTCCTTTTATTACACCAAGTCCTCGCCAATGTCTTTGGAGCGAGTGGATGTGCAGAGCTGCCCAATTCCAGGGCTTCCTCCTACCACCGCAGCATGGGACAAGCAGCTGGCAAAATCAGATCAATACTTAGATCCCCTGTTTGAATTGGGGGATGACTATGAAATAAGGATCAAACTGCAGCTTATGGTCCCATTTTAAATGATTTTTCTCTTCACAAGTGATTACTGCGGGAGAGGAATGAATTTGTATTTAACAAGGTGCCTTGTCTTGAAATTGAAAGTCTAGCATCTGCAGTGTGCCTATTAAATACAGCTTCAAAACACACTCATTTCTGCTAAAGACAGCATTTGCCTCACGTTCCTTAACATGCACCCATGCCTAAAAACATTTACGGACAATGATGGCTGAGAGAGAAACTGAAATTTTTGCGTGGAATCTAATTGCAATGCTGTGTTGATAATAGCAGGAAAAATTGATTCAGATTCTAAAAATGGCATATGATTTTTTTTTTTCCCCAAAGAGCTATATGCTAATATTTCAGCACTCAGAAATAGGTTGGTTGTGGCCTTCTCAAATGCAGCTGCTACACACACATTAAAATGAATGCAGAATGCATAACACAAAGAAAATTACATTAAATTTCTATTAAGTGAGTGTGACATTTGGGAAAGGTGCCAGATTTGTGACACTATCCTATAAACTTGGGGTTTATTAGATTTCTGTCAAAGTACAGAACAGGTGGTGTGTATTCAAGACACTAAAATAAAGGCTTACAAAGAAGACATCTGGATCAAAGCTACAATTATTTGCCCTGGGTAAGAGAGGAGTCAAAGCACAATTAGCAGATTAACATCTTGAACTGCAGATTGACTCCAGTATGAATTTTCCCACTCACACTTTGTATGTCTTAGATTAAATGATTGCTCTATCGTAAAGGAAAGTATCTCAAGCTTAAACTACTTAAAAACCTCTCTAGAACTTTTTTCAGTAATTGCATTTATACTATAAATGCTTCTTATAATAATCACATTATTCAACACAGAGACAAGAATTGGAATAGCTGAAACAATTACTGCTTAAGACGATTTCATGTGAATTCTGTATTGTCAAAAAAACCTGAGACCAATGAAAAAATCCTAACAGTATTTTCCTTGTGGTTTGTTTTGCTACAGTATTTTGACCTATTTTCATTTGCCTTATGCTTTCTGAGCTGGGTCAAACTGGCTGGTATCTGGTTCCAGCTTTTCCACACAATCAAGAGCTTTATTTAAAAAAAAAAAACAAACCAACAAACAAAAACCAACACACACACACACACACTCCCCCCAACAGATTATTGAATGAACTTTTGAGGTGCAGGAGAGATGGACTGTAACTAAACCTGCAAATTAGCAAGACATAATGAGAATGCAGCAGCTGCCAACCTTGACCTTGCAGACCAGAAAAGAAAGCATGGCTGAATTCTTAGAGCTCTCCTGGTAGAAAACAGGGTAAGGCTTTTGGGTGAAGCATTTTACTTTCAAACAAAAGTCTTGTCAATGAGGACATGTAGAAAGGTATGGAGTTGTATTTTAACAGTAGCTCTCTGGCTGTATCTAGCTGGGAAACAATAACACAGAGTAAGAGTAGAACAAACCAATCCCATGGCGCCAGAGTGGTTCCTGACACGTACTACCGTTTGGGAAGGGGATAAAGTTAATTGGGAGTTTCTGTAAGGTTGTCTCCTGAGGCTTTTTTCATTCCTTCTTGGATGATTAGGAATTTCTGAAAGTGCAGCAGATGGAGCTTGGCATGGGGAGTCTGTGGAGTGGGGGTATAGCCACCTTTGGGTGCTGAATGTTACTGTTGCTTACAGGAGTTCCTGGTATAACCAGGGGAAAAGGCAAGAAGGATGCTACTATTTGCCTACCTTTGTCTGCCTAACTGGGCAGCAAAGGATCAAGGGAGAATAGGAGAAACAACCACATTCTTGCCAGCATTGCACAAAGTTGGGTTTAGAAATAACAGATGGCAATTCCTTTGATGCAAGGAACCCATCTGCTACTGCTTCCCGCATCAGCTCCCGGAGATACTATGTGGAAAAGCTTCAGAGACAGCCTGTGAATGGCAAACGTGAACGTGGGTTGTATAGGAGAAGATGGAAGAGAGAGTAATTCTGCTCGTGGAGGGGGACATGACAAGCAGGGGAGCTGCACTTCTGCTCAGCTCCCACTGAGTCCCAAAATAGGCTTGAGAAAAGCTGAAACACTCAGCTTTATAGGACAACACGCGAAGGAACTGCTCCCTGGTGTCCCATGTTGAATACATGTGAGTGACAGTATCTTCTGAAAACCTAGTTACAAGCAAAGTCCACACAAAGATGATCCTATAGCCGTGGTACCAGACTGAACGGTCCCGCAGAACATCTCCGTTCTGCTGCTGACATAATTTCTGGTCACACCTCTCCTTCTTGCCTGCTTGGATGAGCAAAGAGGTAATACAGCTTGACATTATTTAACACTGATGCCCGATGATTACCATCTATTGTTCCTTTTAAGATGAGAAAATTAATGAATCTTTCTGGTTTTCAGGCTGTCTGAAAACTCAGATAGCTATTATCGTCGCATTTAGCCATATGATACGAATGGAACACTGCAAAGAGAGGCAGAGACATAAACTTGTGTGAAAGAAAGGCGGTGCTTCGGAGCATACAACCATAAGGAATCAAATGTGGGCACCTGAGCGTCCTCCTGCTTCTGCCTGGCTTCCAGCTGCCCCGATGTCTGCTGCTGATCACTCCAAGCTGTTATTGACAGGCAACTGAATAGATAGGAAACAACTTCCAATAAGAAAATCTGCCACCGCAGAGAAGACAACACAAGTGCCCAGCTAAAAGGACAAAACCAACTACTAACCCTCCTCTCCTCTTCACTTTAAGAGCATTCCCTTTCCTTAATATTGTGAGAAAACGGCAGCTGTTACGTTGTAAGAGATTTGGCAGTTTACTGAGGTTAGATGCAGAAGGGAAGGTTGTTTTACAAACTTGTCACAGATCCTCTCTGCAGGGGCTCTGTCAGAGCAGAAACATGTTTCGAAAACGAGTTAACGGGACCAGGGAGCTGTTTTGAGCAAGGGATTCCTCACAGGAATGGTCAGGGGAGACATGGCTGACCTCTATGGCTCTTAACTGGTGTCCTTTGACTCCCATCCATGGAAAGCTGGAACAGACGCACGCTCACACATGCGATTCAAGGTTACCCAAAGGAACGGGCAAGCAGAATATTTTTTCATTGTCTGGTGCAAGAAGCAGTAGAGATTTGGTGTTAAGTAAATATAAACTGAGACTTAAACACCCACAGGCACACACCTATTCACATATTTGTTTATAAGCAATGGTATTACAGGAGCATCGTGACTTTGCCTTTATCAAGGGTTGAGTTACTGAGCATAACGAGCTACGGTTTATAGGGTAATGGAAACGGCTGAGTGTGATGAGCCTTGGAACAGCCATGGATCAACAAGCAGCTGGAGAACAGTACCTGAAACTGCTGGGAAAGTGGTATCATTGTAGACAGATTTGGCTGGTGGCCTGTGCCGACATCTGGCTGCAAGTCCCCAGCACTACAGAGTAAGAGAGCCCGGGGCGAGGCACTGCTCTGAAGGTGTCCCACACCACGTGGAAGAGGACTGCTCGAGGTGGACTCATCACATGTTGGTGCTGAGCTGCTGCCCTGAGCCTGATGTGGGGACAGGTTGGATAAAGTGAGTGTCACATTCCCCTGGGCTTGGCCATGCCAACTCAGAGAGCACGGTGAAGGGCTCGGTTAACTCTCTGTGTGTGTGTAGATTTTCCTGAGATAGCCTGTCCCTCGCTTGGTGACCTATGTAAGATAGGCTTGCCAGTATCACACTGTCTGGTGCTTCTTTTCCACCTGTGACAGACATGAACTAGTAAAACAGAGAAGAAGACAAAGAGAGATGGAAGGATGACTTTGGCAATATGACAATAAGAAGAAAATAAAATCAGAAAACGTATGGGAAATGTGTGAGACATCAGTGACTGGCTGAGAAGGGAACTGTCAGCAGATCAGAGACAGAACCGAGGGTGCTTGGGATTCGTCCACCCGGTGCAACCTTCAGGCATGGCAACCTGCCACCTGATCCTTGTCAGCGCTGTCTGGGGATACAACTGGAGGGTGGAACGGGTCCTCCCTTCCTGGCCCTTCAGGAAACACGCCCGACAGTACGCTGCTGCTCCCATGCTCAAGGGAAATAGCTGTCAGGAAAGGAGCTGCTTGAGATGACAAGCCAGCCGCCTGCCCCAGTGCGCGGCTCTCCCTTTGGTCTGGGCCTTCATGCGCCCCAGATTCCACTGTCTCGACAGAGAGGCTTGAATAAAAATATCAAGAGAAAACTTAGGTGACTAAGCACTAAAGAAAATGAAGTGAGAGGCCTATTATAGCCATCCTGGTAGACAAAACTTGATGTTGGAAAATGAGATTATATACGGGAAAGCTGTTGGCAGCCTAAGGGGAACAGGAACCTCACTATTAAGCAAAGCTTCCTTTAAACTACCGCTGTTCATCAGCTGTGGTTGTAATGACTGGATGCAGTAAATGTAGGTAGAGGTTACATTAGCTGCTTTGAGAGTCCCGATTCTAACCAGTGATCTGCTTAAAGAGAAAGGCAAAAGCATTACGGTGACCAGCATTTCCCCGTGGATCACATCCCTGACCCTGTTCAGCGCATAGCATCACAAGCTGTCCGGCTGGCTCAGGGAGGAGAGAGGATTGGGATGCTGGGACTCTGGAAGCAGGTACAGCCAGAGGCACTGTACCCCAAACACCCTCCCACCTAAACCTGACAGGCTGTCCCAGTTCAGTAGTGTAGCGCAGCTAAACTGCTTCCTCTGACCACAGTTAACCTCCACACAACTAAATACTTAAATCTTTGGCGCGTGAGGCACTGACCAGCAGCGTGAATTTTAAAAAAAGCCTGTAAAGAGAAAGGTCTCTGCTGCCTTTTGTTTTCTCCACTTCACACAGTTCTGATGCTTTCACTGAATGGCTCCGTACTAATGGTGGCTATCCCTTGAGTTAGGAATGAGGTCTGAAATCAATCAGGACTTCTCTAAACAATACTTTGTGCTGCGTGTTGCAGACCTGCCGATACACGTGGAAGGTCACATTTACCTGTTCCACAGGTACCTCGTCATCTAAAGGAGCTCCACGCTGACTCACAGGGACAACAAAACTGTACCCAGGGTGAGCGTGTGGTCTTTCAAATGACAAAGGTAGGTTTCTGTGGTAAATTCCAGGTGTGTTTCTGCACTTCCCACTGCATCACTTGCAGACATCTCTGAACAACAGGCAGCAGCAGGCAGGGACAGCTGATGGCTACTGCAAGAATTGTTTGCCATAGGCATCAATGCTTTACATTTCTGCTCTCTGTTCTTCCTCATGGGTTTGTATGTCAATAGTTCCCAAGCAACTTCATTTGGTTCCCCAGGAGACAAAAAATCTGCTTGTTTGGTCTTTGAGCAACTGTGTTTTTCTTAAATCCCCCTTTGACGCTACGTAGCACTCCTTTCTGCATACTCCTTTTCTTTTTGTCCTCTCTCCTTTCCCCTTTATACTCCCTGCTTTCCTCAGGCTTCTCCTGTTGCCATACCATTGATAATACTAAGTACAAAAGCTACCCTGCTTCAGCTAATTCAGTTTCATATTTATACTGCATAAAAGACAAGAAGCCTGTCTCTTGAATAAAGTGAAAAATCACATCCTTTCTATATATAAACTGTAATCTAAATAATACTGTCATCCCTGCTGGGTTCAGCTGCTATGTACTGACAGGACACTGATAAAATATACATGTGATGTATCCCCATCCTTAAAAACACATATAAAGAAGTACATACCAATGAGACCAATTATTTTTCACTCAGTATAATAAAATGTGCCAAAGCCAGCAAGGATTCATTGTGAATGTATCGATCCCAGGTCTCGGGCTATTCTAGTCGCAGCGTCAGAGGAGATCGCAGACAGAGCTCTTGTGCATCTCCTCCCCACCACAGCAGTTGTTCTGCTACTCCTTACAGCTGTCTGTCCAGCCTGCTCTTGAAAATCTTACATACGCAGACCCCACAGTCGGGGAACCTATCTGTAGCCTCTGCCTTCTGTTTATAACAGAAGGAAATGGCTTGCCTGACAATTTGGGAGGCAAAGTAAGTCGAGAAAAAAGAATGCTTGTATTTATTTTTGTTTCTTTTACTCTAGGCTGCTTAACAAATGGAAGCGAACACAAGGAAAAAAAAAGCTTGAGAGATGTGTCATAAAACCCTATATAATTATGTATATAAATATAAAAAAATATTTATTT
>NW_010241235.1:0-3113 GCF_000690775.1 Eurypyga helias
AAAGATGTTAAACAGCACAGGTCCATACCCTGAGGCTTTTACTTCTCCCTTCCTTGATGACAGGCAGCTGCAATAGCCAGTGCTGTAACTTCAAAGCAACAATCATAAATAACAGTAAGGAGTAGCAGTGGAGTGAAACACTGGGATAGAAGCCTGGAAAGCTCTGCTGTCTGTCAGGTGAGGAACTTGGGAAGCGGACACCAACACAGCCTGCCTCGCTGGGCTGTGACCAGCAGGTGCCACTGCAGCCTCATTCATAGGGACCACCATGGCACGGGTGTGACTGAAACATGGGCCGGGGGCATGTGTTAGCTGCTGACACCCCATGCTAGGAGTGTACAGGGTAAATCCACCTTCTGTATGTGTCTTAGGACAAACACGCTTCCTATTCAGGACTCTGGAAAGCTTGCTTTTCCTGGCTGAGCTTCCTGCTTGCCCTTGCCTTATGACAGAAGTGAGATCCGTAATGATACCTCTGTCCCCGCATCACAGACAGCAATTTGGATTTCTTTCCAGGTTACTAAGGCTTTGGGCCCAGCAAGTGCTGAAGGTTTCTGCCATGCTAGGTGTGTTTGGCCTATCAGGTTCAGGATTTGGTAAACGCTCACTATTGTGTGTTCATGAAACAGTGTGGGCCGCCTGTATTTGGTCTTTTCAGTTTAAAGATGATATTTGGGAGAAAAGATCTTCCCTTGAAATGTTATTTAATAAATAAATAGGCTATGATACTGGTTTTATATTAATACGTTTTACTTTACTTATAATAAAAGTGAATAGTGGAAGCCACACAGCTTCTGCTGTATTTCTAATTTTCATGTGTATATGAATATATGTTTTAGCCCACCAGATTATGAAGTCTGTCTGGAGCACCATCTATTTAAAAAGTGCCTCTTAAGCCAAAATGTAGAACTTGCTGCTCATATGAAGCGTATCCTCGTAAGAGGCCTGAAACTGAGGAGCAGACTCAGTGCCGAGGGTGTACAGATGGCAGGAGAACTTGAGGATGTGGTGGCGTCGGGTCTGCGTCATTCATGCTTTTTCGTGTGGAATCTATTAAGGGCAAAAGGAGTTGGTGGTTGTACCTCTCTCTTCGGGGTATTACAAGCGTGCAGATGCTATTCCATCCCATTTGCTTCAGACGGAAAATGCCTCCGTTCTGTCACATCTTGGCGTCTCTACCAGACAGGGGTTTTGCGGCTGCTCTTGGAGGAGCCCAGCTCTGAGCACTTGTAACGTAGCACTTGTAACGTTGGGTAGACCTCAAGGAGCACGCCGTCAGCGGATCCTCTTAACATGTGTTTTTTCTCCTAAGGGTAAGATTATGCATTCTGGATCAGTTCTGCAAAGCGCTTCAACAGATGCTTAACTTCAGGGTATGATAGACCTGTGGAAAGTGTTCCTTTGTGCCTTGGCCTGCTATGAACTCTTCGGACCGTCGTGGATCAAACCATGAGTGACTTTTACTGTGGCTAGCACTGGAAAGGTGGGCTGTCATTTTGGCTGAAGAATACTGCGGTTCAAGCAGTGCAGATCCCTCGTGATTTGATACAGATACGCTCATCCTAACAAATACACCCACTTCTGAAGCAATTGAGCAAGCCCCCATTGTCACGTCTCGAGTTGTGAGCTGCACCATCCCAAAAATTAAATCCCACCCCAATATTTTGGCTTTATCAAACTAGCTCTGCCCAGTTCCATTATTTTATTGGCCTGGGTTTTTTTTAATTGTCATTTTGAGCCGCTGTGATGCACGCAAATCACATTGTCGGTCCTTACTGTGCAGCCCAAAGGGAGGGAGGTATACCTTGATGAAGTGAAAGGTGAGGTTCGTGAGTAAGTGCGTGAATAGAAGAAAGATACAATCTTGAAAATATGAAATATCTGAAGAGCTGGATCAGAAGTTGTGGTAGTCATTCAAGGAGTTGATTAAACTGAATTGGGGTTAGGATCTTTTTTTCTCTAAAAGAAAGCATGTGAGTGCATTTAACAAAGGAAGAGTGAAAGCAGTTGAAATGAAGCTTCTCTCTTTTTTTTTTTTTTTTTTTAATAGATGCGTCTTAAAAACCTTTGTCTCGGTATGTGGGTTCTTCTAAACTGATTACACTAATGTGGTGGTTTCTGTAATTTAATTATCTCTGCGCTCAATGAGAACAAGTTAATTAGAAGCCTCTTCTTTTGTTAGCTGAAACGTATTCGTTTTTCCTACACGGAACTTCATGGCTTTTGTTTGCTCCTCTTGTCGTAGGCTGTTTTTGTTCAGTGCAGCTGTACTCTCTATTGCATAACGACCTAATATAGCTGGCTTTATAGCTCTTCCTTTTTATAGGCCGGGCCAAATTACCTCCAGGGACTTGCAAATGTAGGTCAGTAGTGTAAAAACACAAGTCCCACTCCGATATTAAAGTTTGCTCCTAAGTGGCCAATCAGTTTTGCTTCCAGTCCCTTCGGCAAGTTGTATTGCAGGCACTTGGATGTTAGGTGGCTGGATGTGCATGCAGGGAAACTCCTGGGCTTCCAAGCATGGTCCCGGTAGCCTGGGGTTGGAAATCATAGCTTGTTTATAACCCAAAAGGTTTTTATTTTGGAAAGCTCTTGGGAGATGAGCTTAACCTTGGGCTACGGTAATGTCAGGACTGAACAGGGCTGGGCATAGTTGTGTTTGGATTGGCGACAGCCAGTCCTCCGGAGCTGCATGACTCAGTCAGTAGCTGACACACTTCCGTCTGGGTATGAATGCCACAGCACGTTGGTAGGAGGTACTGCACTCCTCCTGAGTCATTAAAGCCAAAGCACTGAATTTTTCCTGGTCGTTAAAGATTACTTAGTAAGAGCATGGCTTTGCTTGGCTGTTCTGACGGACCCCTGACTCCAGTAAGCTCCCTCCCCACGCAGTCCCCTCCCAGGCAGTCTGGTTTCGTCATTTGCTCTTTGCGTTCTGCTAAAGCCCTGCAGATTCATCATGTTGTTATGGAATAGCTGGTGCTTTTCACTACTGGGGAGATCCGTGTATTTACACAGCTTGGAAAACAGTAGGCTAAATAATCAGATGATGTAAAATGGATAATTTCTCTTGATTGTCAGCATACAGGGGCCAGGGATCATAGAATCACAGA
>NW_010241236.1:0-1417 GCF_000690775.1 Eurypyga helias
CAAAGGACTGTTTGGGAACACTGTACTAATAAATGATGAGAAGCAGAAGAAAAGCTGATCTGCTATGATCTTTGATTCTCTGTCATTTACAGGCACCCCACGCCCCTCAAGAGTTCCGATAACATTTATTCATTCCCTCACACCAGGAGGGAAAAATGAAGTGAACTTTTCCCAGAACGGCGCGGTCTTCTTCATCGACTGTAAAAAGTTTAGTGCTCAACCTGATGTCGTTTGAGCATGAAGTAGAAGTAGCCTGACTAGATTATTCCTCAGTTTCTTCTCAGACAAGGTAACAACAGCCCTAATTAAAAGGGAATGATGAAGATCAGGGAACAACTTTTATGTACTCAAGTGCATAAAAGATAAATTATGTTGTTATAGCAATAATACTTCCCTCCTTCTCCTGCCTCCCAAGAAAAACTCTCAGCTTTTCCTACGCAGAACCTCCTTCCCTTAAAGTGGAACAAATCCACATAAATCTGAACACCCGCTTTACAGAACAGTTTCACATATGTTATATGTTTAAAGCAGCGAGGCTAGTTCATGACCACTTTGTGGTAAGCTGGATTCAGCATGTGTTAGTGAAAAATACACCGCAAAAATCACACATAGAGACAGCAGCAGCACCCCATTAAGTATTTTCTTCTGAAGTTGCCATAAGGTTGGGCCAGTACAAGGGAAACAGAGGGAATGAGCCACAACAAAGCGATTGCTACACACTCATAATAACTCGGGTGAAATCTATTCATTTAAAAGAAAAAAACTTACTAAAACCAACATATAAATTCTGATCTTAAATATGAATGAGAAAAAAATAATTCCTCTGCTATTTGACAGGCTCTGGGACTTTGTCTCAGCACTAACAATACTGCAATCAACTGTCATCACCGTCACCTCCCCATCCTTTTCAGAGTAACACGGTACAGCACTAGTACACTGCAAGACCAGTTATTTTAAACATGCTGCTACCTGAATACGTCATTCCAGTACTCTTTCACGTAGGACACCTGATGAAAAGGAATATCAAGCTTCTGACAAACCCGGTAAGCATCTTCACAATCTCTGTCAACGGAGCAAGCTCCTTGTTCGTCCAGAGGGTCCCAGTTCTTCATAAAGACGCCCATCACCTGGTAGCCTATGAAATGAAGGTACGAATGACTTAACAAACTCTTACGGCCCGGACCCAAAACCTGTGTTTTTCAAGACCCGCTGGAGTAACGCCTTCCTTCAGAAGGTGGGAGCAGGCGCGCACTACTCAAACACCCTGCTGAGCTTTACACTAACGGTGTGACCTTTTTCGCTAGAGCCAACCGCGTACACAACGCCGAGCACCGCCGGCAGCGTCGCAGGGTGCCACCTCCTGCCCCCGAGCTCCTCCCACCCGGCTCGGCCGTTCGACCCGCCGGAGGGGCGGGAG
>NW_010241237.1:0-234 GCF_000690775.1 Eurypyga helias
CTCCAGCAAACGGCTGCTCCCTGCCTGGGGGGCAGGAGACCCCTGCCCTCGCCCCCTGCCCCTCTCGCCTGCCAGGCTCCGCGCCTGGCTCCCAGTGTTCCCAGGCCAACGTTCTCGGGAGACACTGCTCGCAGGGGAACATCCAAGAGCAGCCGGAGGTTCGGGAGCAGCCTGAGATTCGGGAGCAGCTTGAGGTTTGGGAGCAGCCGGAGGTTCGGGGGCAGCCTGAGGGTC
>NW_010241237.1:599-827 GCF_000690775.1 Eurypyga helias
CGGCGGGGGGTGGGGGAGCGGCCGGGGTTTCGGGAGCAGCCTACGTGAAGCCGACCCGTGGCGAGGGCCGTTCCCTGGGAGCAGCTCTGGCAGCTGCACGGGGCTCTGAGTGTCTTTTCGGTGGCACCTGCGGGGACAACGGTGACCCTGACCTGCGGCAACAGCCCCGGGGCAGCCCCTGAGCTGGGGACACGTCCCGGTCACTGCAGGTGCCTCCTGGGGACACCG
>NW_010241238.1:0-6984 GCF_000690775.1 Eurypyga helias
TCCAGAGTGTTGACTGCACCACACACTTTGGTGTCATCAGCAAACTTACTGTGGATGCACTCAATCCCACCATCCACGTCACTGACAAAGATGTTAAACAGCACTGGACCCAACACCGATCCGTGAGAGACACCTCTCATCACTGGTCTCCACTCAGGCATTGAGACATTGTTTAACCACCACTCTCTGAGCATGGCCATCAAGCTAGTTCTTTATCCAGTCCATCTGCCAAATCCATGCCTCTTCAGTTTAGAGACAAGGATGTCCTGCGGGGCAGTGTTGAAGGCTTTGCTCAAGTCCAGGTAGATGACACTGGTTGCCCGTCCGATATCCATCAAGGTCATGACCCCATCGTATAAGGCCACCATATTGGTCAGGCATGACCTGCCCTTGGTGAAGCCATGCTGGCTGTCACCAATCATATCCTTGTTTTCCCTGTGCCGTAGCATGGTTTCCAGGAGGATCTGCTCCATGATCTTGCCAGGCACGGAGGTGAGACTGACTGGCCTGTAGTTCCTTGGATCCTCCTTTTTTCCATTTTTAAAGATGTGGGTTATGTTTTCCCTTTTACAGATGTCAGTTCTCAGTTCTGTAAGGGGGTTACATCACAGGAGGACCCACACAGGGTGTAAACATACAGGGCTCATCTTAGAATACGCCATGCACCTTGCTGTTCCTCATGCTTGTACATGAGGAACACCAACACTGAGAACACTGATACTTCTTGCAAGATGAGATCTGTGTAAAAATGCCAGATTTAGTGTTTTTAATGAAAAAAGTTACTTCTGAAGCAGATTCCAAATGAATAATCACTTCCTGAAGCAGATTTCAAAAGAATAATCACTTGCACAAAGGTATGTGAAATTTTCTTTAATTGTGATTGCTGGGTCATTAGTCAAAGTTATTTGGATTATTGCTCTTTTCCCTTTAGTCACACCAAATAGATGCTGGTATTTTCATTGTCTAAATGATAAGTCATCAAAGGTTATGTGTCATACTTTAAGCCTCAGAATCCAAACTAAAACCCAGGGTACAAGGCATTCAACAAACATAAAAGCCTGCCATATTAAATGCAAAAGTCTTGTGGTGGCAAAAAAGTAGGAAAATGTTTCCACATCATTACATTGAATTATAAAATTAATCGTTGTAGGATATCACAGAGGTAAAAAACATAGACATATGCATGTAAGAAAACTATTGTAGGCTGGCCTAGATATTTAACACAATGTTTAGATGCCTGTTCTGGTTCATGATGCATCCAGAAACAAGGAAAATGTGCTTCTTTCACATCTCCCAAAGTATCCATTGAGTCACCACTCAGTATGGGCTACTGGTCTAGATGGGGTTTTTTTGGGTTCAGAGCCATCAGACTTAAATTCAGGAGGTGGTGGTAAGAGAAGTGACTTGTTTGAAGACACCAGAAAACATAGTTGCAGACCCAGCTGCAGAACCACAGCCTCCAAAATCCTACTGTTGTGCTTTTTAAAAAATCTGGTACTATCCAAATGCATCCAGGGCTTTGGAAATCTTTTATGGATGACAGCTTGTTCTCTATTTGGTTACTTTACTGAATTATCCTGGTGTTTGGTGGCTCGAAAAAAAAAAGTTGAAATTATCCTTGTCTTCTCTCTTATGTCAAAATACACAGAAAAGTCCTTTTCAGTCATTATGTGACTTGTTCTCTTAGATTCAACAGGAGATATTTAATGTGAAGTATCTGGGGAAAAAAAACCCAAAACCAAAACCAAAACCAAACAAACAGGAGGCAGGGAAGAACAGGAGCCACAAAGCCACCATGGGAAGATATGTACCTGCTTTGGTTTTCATCCAGTATTTTGTGAAGTGCCTATACAGGTTTCAACCAGGATGTGAAAGCAAGGGTTCATTACTCCTATTCCCACCCCAAAATCATCTCACAGGAAGTATCTCATACCCACTAGGCTACAGTGTGATGAAGAGAAGAGGCAGTGAAAGGAAGACAGTGTTCCTCTTCTTAATTCTGTAAAAATATTCAGAAGAGATATTTATGTAAAACAAATTGTTTTGCAATCTGTGAGAAGTTTGTCTGAGTTTAGCCAAAAGTAGTAGGGTGTATTAGATACCACCCTGAGGGAAATAGATGGGCAGTATCTTGTGGAGAGACGTTTTTAAATCTTTACTCAGGGCAAATGCAGCAGGTGCTAAATACAACCAGCAGCTTGCCAGCAGCAAAATGCAGTTGAATTCCCATTCTTCGGCACCTATTCTGCTTTTTTGAGGCAAGTTCTTTGAGAGTTTCTGATGCTGATTGTCTTTGGTGAACTGCACCTGGTGAATACTTCAGGGACTATGTTATTGTATTTTTCACTATGCTGGCTATGCTCAAGAACAAAATCTCAGTCATTTGGAGACTTCTATTTAGAAGATAATTGCATTCACAAAATAATATTTTCTAAGGATAAAGACCCTTGAATTGGCCAGTAAAGTAATAGTTTCATCTATGGCATTCTGTGGTGCTGGGAACATCTCCTTCTCACATGCCACAGTCGGGTTGTGGCAAACACTTTCAAGAAGAAGTGCAAGACGTTTTTTTTTCTTTCTAATTCTCATCTGTGTGTTTGTTCTGGGCATTGTGTGTGTAGATGTCAGGATTTGCTACTTCCTCTCTAACTCTGCAGTGGGTTCAAGGTTTACTTAAGGACACGCTGAACAGTTAGAAAAGATTGTTTGAGTTAAATTTTGTCAAGGTGCCTGGAGTCTTTCAGGGCAGTGGGAGCTGGAGGAGGGGGGAGGAGAGGGGGCTGGGGGGAAGAAAGAGATACTGATATTATCTACGGATGCCCTCACAGCTCCTTTCTGCTGTGTTTCTCTCCATTTTTCATGTCTGAAATGGGCACACGCTCATGACATGTCTTTCCTGGAGTTAAATCAGATATTTGGCATGTGAGGCTTCAAGGTAGGCCACTTAGCTTTAACTGAAAACAGCGTTGCATTGTGCAGCATGTATGCACATATTTATAACGACCTGTAATTTATCCTACTTGTGAATGCATATCCTACTTCTCTGCATCCTGCTGGTGCAGGTTGGTTTTGGTAATTATCCATTGCTCCCACACATGAACTATCCAGTGCCATGCATAGCTCATACCTCCAACAGGCCAAAAGCAGCAGTAATGAGAGCACCAAGCTGGGAAATAGGGAACTGAATCTCTAACACCGCAGTGACAAGATGGATGGACTTGACTTCGTATCTCAGCTCCCCACCTGTGAAGTGGGAATAGGATGATGTACACGGTGTTAGCACTGAGCATTGCTACAGGACAGCAGAGAACAGAGCCTGGTAGGCTCCATCGACTGGTTCTTTGGAAGCCAGATCCCTGAAAAATAAGACACCAAGAGAGAAGAAACTCCTCCTACCCTTTATGAGGCAATTCAGTGACCCTATGAAACCCTTATACACCAAGAGGGCTGCAGCTTTGGACAGGTTTTAAAAAAAGATAAAAGCAGATACAGCCGCATGGAAACGCAAATGACATCCGTTCAGAACTAGCTTTGTCTCTTTTATCTTCATCAGAAGTCGAGCTGAACTCCAATCTTTGGATTCTCCCGAGGCATTAGCTTTTCATTATGAAAGGATGGCTGATCACATTATGACAGACAAATGATCAGCAGCAGGAGGGTTTACCAACATACCGTGCACTCCCACAGCCACTGAGGGGGAAGTCTAATGAACAAATAACCTGCTGCAACTTTCTACATATTTCCTGTAATTGAGAACTCTTCTGTACTTCATCTGGAATGCAGATGCCTGTCAGTCATGTGGTCATAAATAGGATTAGGGGCTGTTTCTGGAAAGGCAGGCAACTAGCTTTAGATGCTCAGTTAAAAATACAGATGTTTTCTGACTGCATGGCTGTTAAGTGCTGTTATCTCCAAGTCTGTTTAAGCAGGTTTGGGTACTAGCTCTTCCTTGAGGGCCCAGTCTTGCAACTGGTGCAGATTCCTGATAGGAGTAAAGATCCCAACAAATTTTGCGTGTGCAATCAGTTGCCAGATGCAAGCAGTAAAATTTCTGTTTAGAGACACACAACATAAAATTGACTCTCCAGCCTCTGTCAAAATGATCTCCAAAATCTAATGGGCGTTGAGAACTTTTTTCTGTTAAGAGATTTGTTTCAGAACATTGCAGAAGAAGGATTTAAAGTATAATCTCCCCATAAGGACAATCCCTAAGTAACTTCCCTAAATTACCGCAAGTAAACTGATAAAATAATATAGTCTTCAAAGAACTTTAACCTTCTCCATCCTAATTATAGCTACTGGGTGTGACAGAAGTGTCTGAATAATAATATTTACCAATATTTAGTTTTTGGGGTTTTTTTTTTGGTGGCACTGGACAATACGTTTATTTCACCACTACAGTTAAAAAGAAGCAATATTTCAAGAAAAGAAAGTTGTTTACCAAAAAATATGGGTGTTTGGCTTTGGGTTTTGTGTGTGTGTGTGCGTTGTTTGATGTGGTGAGGGTTTTTTAATGCAATGTCTTGTTACCAGCTGAATTGCTTATGCAGAGACTGTGAAACTCTTACGACTTCTGTCAAAGTAACATGACCACTTGTGGTAACTGACAGGATCTGCCTCACAGCTTTACTGTTCTTCTGTTTGTCCCTTCACTTCCACACCTATATTAGAACGTATTTCTCTTGTTAGGAGAAAAGATTTCTCCTGTCAGTAAATCTGCTTATTTTAGGAATGATATAAAAAAGCCTTAAGATCCCAACCAGTATTCCAAGGCCAGTGAGGCACTTCATAAGCATGCAGAGAAAATCCTTGCCCCTAAAAGCACTTCAGATCTTAATAGCTAGGATAAAAAAGTATAAGATGAGAGCTACTGCAGTGAAGAAACTTCCTTGAGATCACACAGATCTGTGACCAGACCAGGAATAAAACTTTCACCTCCCACATCCCTCTGCTGTGCTCTGTTTTTCTTTAGTAGAAAGGAGTCAGTGTTGAAGCTTGCTGGTTTCATCCAAGGCAAATTCCACTGGATTTCATCATAACGAAGGTAGAGAGGGGGTTGTATGCACTTTAATCAGTCCACCAATGTTTCCAAAACCCTTGCATGGAATGCAGCTCAGTACAAAACCCTCCCATTTCAGCAGCTTATTCAGGATATGCAAACCAGATGGAAGTCTACGTATTACATGATTAAAAGTACTCTAGATCAGAGGGGAGCAATCACCAAAATCATTCAAAGCAATGATATGAGAGAGGTCATTGTCTTCCATTCATCTATGCAGGGTCACAAAAGCCTCCCCAGAGATAATGGGATGTGGTCAGTGCCCTGAAAGGCTGACACACCAATTACAGACAGAACAAAGGGGCCAGGGGATAAAGCACAAGCCAGGGTAAAAGAATGACGTGGGGTGATGAGGGTAAGGCCACAAGGTTATTCAGCAGAAATATGCTCAACAAGGCTGCCCGTGTCTCAGGCCAACACTGGGTTCATCCTAGTGCAGACAAGGTTCTGCCTTTTGGGAATATCATTGTAAAGTGGCCATACTCAAATGCACTCTTTTGTCACAGGACACTGAAGAAGGTTTTAGAGGAACAGTTTATTCTGCTGAACAGTGTTGCCGTATTCTGAGATAATTTCTTATCTCTAAGTCATATCCAATCTCTCTCTCACACATATGCATACTGCATTTACAGTAAAAAAGATGTTCCACCTAGCTGCCAGCCCTGCTTCTGGATTTTATTTCCAGACAGCATATGACTGTCAGCACAAATTCATATTTTTCAGGTAAACCACATTTAACAAGAATGTTGAGTTGGCAGCTGAGAGAGAAGGTGGGTATTACCATAAAACCCCCCTATTTTCCCTTATTACATTTTATATTATGAAACATAAAGCTCTTCACATTTTGGAATCTGAAGTATTTAGATGAGTTTTATCTTGAAGGAAGAGGAGACTGATGTGCTTGCAAGTTTTTCTCCTCACAGTAGCTTTTTCCAATTTCTTATGCAGCATCATTCAAACTGCCATGAGGAATGGTTATATTTTGTCCTGTAGCTAAGTTAAAGATTCTAACAAGGATGCACCAGTCAGAGCAAACCTCATTCAATTTAATGTGACATTTCTCTCTCTTTCACTCAGCAACATCCTGAAACAATGAATTTCACCCACTTGTCATGCAGACAAAAGAGGACATTAAATTAATACATGACATGAAGTACTTCATACAAAGGGGTTTTACTAACCACTAGTCTCCTATGTGTTTCCAGCACACAGCTAACAGAAATAAGGTCCAAGACATGCCCATGAATTGTTTTTATGGTGCCAATAGCAGAATGGGAGAGACTCAAATACCTCAGGTAGTTAATGAGAGGCGCTGAGACATATCATTGGGCTCAATGATCTTAAAGGTTTTTTCTAACCTAAAATATTCTATGATACTATGCCATAATACGGGCAGCAGACCAGGACCAGCCCCAGCTTCAGGAGACCCCAGTCCTTGCCAGATTCTCAAATTTCCCCAAATCTCAACATTTTCCTTCCTTTGCCCATCTGGACTCCCACAGCCATGGGAAGCTTATTACTTTGAGTTTGCCAAAGCCTGATATTTGTTCCCTGGGTTAGGAAAACTATGGAGTAAATAGATGTCATTATTTGTCCAGTCACTTTATGACCACAGTACAACTTGTGATAATGGTCAGTAAGCCTGTAAAATTATTTTGATGCCTAAACACACATGTGAAATTAACCAAAACTCCAAGTAGCTAAGATCCAGTTCCACAAAAGCCATATTTCTCTACTTCTGGGGAGCTGAAATAAGTTGAGAAGTTTGACTTGGCAATGAAAAGCAACAGAAAATAAAGCTTGACTCTCTCTGATTTTCAGTCTTGAGCAGTGTCTGACTTAAAGAAGACAGAATATTTAATTTCATTGGTTTTCTCTTGTTTATGGAGTATTTCACCATTAAGTTTTCCTCTCCTCGCTCTTTC
>NW_010241238.1:7015-15328 GCF_000690775.1 Eurypyga helias
ATGTCATAGATTTTTCATCATCCATGCCTGTGCATGACCCGGCTCTCATCCATAATGAAGTACATTGACTAAAATCCCATAGGCATGCACATACCCACACGCTTCTCAAATACCCACGCTCCTCCTGTGGTGGATGTTACCAGTGGTGATGTGCTTGGGCATTCACTGAAATCTGTCCTTCCATCACAGTTGTAAAGGTGTATCTGCTGCTGTAATCAGCCCTACAGAACTCACCTTCCTCATACATTTCACATAGACTGTGGCATCAAGTCTGGAAAACCCAGGGCTTTTCTTCTTTTGCTCCCTCCCAGATACTTCACCTTCCTCCCTTCCCTCTCTTCCTGTGGCAGAAGCAGCCATTCTATAACTTCTCACCTGTAAAACAGTAAAATTCATTTTCAGGGATTATTGCCAAGAAGCTCTCTGATGACTCAGACTGAAAAACATGTTATTTACAACACTGTGCAAATGGAAAACCGGGCAGAAAGGTGATACTGAAGACTTGATTCAGCTGCCTTACATACTTGTTTTGGTCCATTTCACCCCTACAAGCACAGCCCGGTTCACTCCCAGTTGTCCTTATGGAAAAGGACAGGTGTCCCATAGGACTTGTGACAAATTAGACAGTCTTACGAGATATTTCCCATAACCCAGAACATCTTCCGGCAGCAGAACTTGATTGTATGGGAGGTAAATTAAATGATCCTCAAGTCACACTTCTCACTTCTCGGAACGGCTAGGTGTGAACCTGGGCTTCCCATGCCAATGTCTCAATCATAAACCACTGGGCAAAACAGGAACACTGGAGAAAGGGTCCTTTGGAAGAGCTTCTTTATTTATTTGTGCCAGGTAGACAATGGAAATCTAATGACTCAACCATCAAAAGGACAAAGTAGAAAAGGTGGCCACCAAAGTTGTGTCATGAAAGTACATGAAGGAAAACAAGAAGACAAAGGGAAAATTAATAATTTATATGTTTGATAGGAACAGGACCCAGCGGCAATGCAGCTTTTTCAGCAATCCTGTATGTGTGTTCACGAACTATTTGTACCAAGAGATTGGTAAAGAGCAAATACATTAAAACTCCAAAGGACTAAAGGCAACATAGACCTCACTGTGTTTCCTGGCCTGCAGGCAACACACTTTCAAATTCAGAAGTGCAGCCTGATGCCAGCCCTGCCTGACTGTAGAATCAGTTAAAAGCCCATTGAGTTTCTTTCAAAAGGCTTTCCTAAGCATGGAAATGAGTCCTGAAAGTGGATGCCATGTTTCAGCTTTCCTACCTGTGAACACCAAAATACCTACTACCACTTTAGAGGCAACTGGGTTAGGAATGACATTAGCACTCAAGAGCAGCATGAGGACCTTCAGGGACCAGAGTGAGGTATTTGGGAAGGGTATTAGGGCATGACCTTAGTCATATCAGGAACATGGAGAAAATGTGTCCATCATTAGACTGATCAGTAATCAGTTTGGAGCTGTATAATAATTTTGAAAGGGCTCCACCACTACATGCTATTTTTTGAATTAAAAAAGGAAAGGAAAAAGAGTGAAGAAAGACCATAGACTGATCCTGTTATGCTATAGCTTCTTTCTAGTCTCTGTAGCTGGGGAAAATATATTACATTAAAGAAGCACAAGGCTTGTGCTGCCAGTGTAAAATGTGGCTAATATTAGAGGACTGTTTCTCTAAGACAGTTTGGGCACTTGCCCCGGGCTGTTATACTAGCAAGCTCTCTGATTTGCACCCTTGCTCCTTAATAAACACAATATTAGTGCACCAAACTGACATGATCTTTTGATCCCAATATCTCCGTGTTTCCACTCAGAGCTGGTTTGGGTACCTCTGCTTCGTACTGCACGATAGCGTTACATGTACGGTTTCCTGTGGGAAAATTTTTCTTTTATTTTTCTCTTTTTCTATAATTCCTTGCTGCTTCTTGGTTCTAAACTCCCGGCAAGGACTTTGGTTGTGAGCACAATGTACTCCTAGGTTAAGGTGAATGCTGCCAGAGAACAAGTAAAAAATTCTCAAAAAAATGTGTGTGTGAAATATTACTTGAGGATCTCCACTTTACTGACAGTAACATATAAACACTAAAGACTTAAAGAGCAAGTAGTTTTGGAGAAGGTTAAATGAGCTCATGAGAAGTAAAGTGAGCTTTATAGAAAGGAATAGAGAGGTTAAAAGTTCTGAAAAATCCAAAACCTAAGATCATTCTAAGTGTCTTCCTGGCAGGGGATTTTTTGGACTGTTAAATAGATAGATAGATAGATAGATAAATAGATAGATAGATAGATAGATAGATAGATAGATAGATAGATAGATAGATAGATAGATAGATAGATAAATGGGCATCAGAAGATACTGTTCTCCAAGCCATACATTTAAGGTAGCACATTTTCCACATCACTCACAAAATTTTCCTTTCTAGAACTGCAGTAGATATATACAGTTAAACGCTCTCAAGTGGATGAAAATTGGATGAAGTACCACAAGTGATGGGCAAAAAATTTATCTGGCACTGTTTCAAGCTGAGAAGGAGCATGTAATTAGCCAGCAGAAAGGATTCAGTGTTCAGCTTGGGATTGCTAATTTTCTGATTAATTAAATGTAACACACAATATTATTTGTGCACTTAGTATGCAGGTAGATTTTGACCTTGGCCACAGGGTTTCCCACATCTGTCCACTGCCTTTTCTTTTCTTTTCTTTTCTTTTCTTTTCTTTTCTTTTCTTTTCTTTTCTTTTCTTTTCTTTTCTTTTCTTTTCTTTTCTTTTCTTTTCTTTTCTTTTCTTTTCTTTTCTTTTCTTTTCTTTTCTTTTCTTTTCTTTTCTTTTCTTTTCTTTTCTTTTCTTTTCTTTTCTTTTCTTTTCTTTTCTTTTCTTTTCTTTTCTTTTCTTTTCTTTTCTTTTCTTTTCTTTTCTTTTCTTTTCTTTTCTTTTCTTTTCTTTTCTTTTCTTTTCTTTTCTTTTCTTTTTTCTTTCCTTCTTTTCCTCTCCTCTCCCCCCCTCTCCTGTCCTGTCCTCTCCTCTCCTCTCCTCTCCTCTCCATATACTTGTCTTACTAAACCAGGAGCCAAATCCTGTATTCTTTTGTACAAATGAACAATCAGAAGTGTGCTGTGTCTGTGTTTTTTGGCATCTGTTTCCCATTTTCATACACATCTTTATCACCATAGCTCAGTTCTGATTTTACTAGTGACTGTCACATATTCTGGCCACCTGGCACCTGTTTTTCTTCTTGATTTCAACTTGGGTCACTTCACACAGTTCATAATCTGCATGTATCTGGGGGAGGCTGGTGGTTGTGGGCAGCTGGGAGGCTGAAACTGTAACTCAGGAGGAGAAAATCTTTCAGTTGTTTGAAGGATGGAAGAGCAGGCCTTTATCCTGTATCAAAGAGAATGGCTTTGAATGGAAACTCAACTTCTCATTTAAAATATTCCTTTGAACTGGAGAATGACACACTTAACCCATACCTAAGAATAGCACCTTTTTAATTTTTTTTTTTTTTTTTTAGTTCTGAAGAAAACTATTTCTGCTAAGCATGGCATCTCCTTCACTACCAACACTGAAAATTATTTATATCAGAAATTCAGGTTCAGGAAAGAAAAGAAGGAATTGATCTCACTGAAATGCATTTCTAGGTGAATGCCACCACTGACTTATTTTACCCCTTCATTTCAGCTTTGTTGTTGAGCGTAGTGTCCTCATTATCTCTCCTTACTGACTTTGTTTCACACACCTTTCTGGATTCTTGGAAGAAGCATCCAAAAGTATACTTGAGGGACTCCAGCCATGAACAGTCATTCTGTCTGGTGACCCCGACTGGAAGTAGTCTGAAGGAACGCACCTCTCAGGTGTGTGTAAGGTGGGCGTCTGGGCTACAGCATTCCCTGATGCTCTCTACTCATCTGCTTCCATGGTCCGTACTGCTTGTCCAGGTGGGCGTAACCAGTGTGACCCTCCATTTTCACATCTCTTTAACATCACAGACCTAATATAACATCTAAGGGTTTTGCATGGCTTAAACAGTAGATTATGGAATCAGATTAAAATTTGTAATAAGAATTGACGCGAAGCCTGTAGCAAGACATGAGAAATTTGATAACCATCAAAGAAAAATGCTGAAAATGGCCTAGCTAGAAAAGTTTCCAGTGGAAATGACTGGATCAAAATGCTACTACCAATGAAATATATATATGATAACAGCATTGAAATGCTGAAAACTTGTTTGTATTATTACAAAATCAGCCAGCTTTTGTGGTATCTGTGTGTACTGAATGACCACATGGTCAAAATCTTGAAACTACAGTTTGTAATAAATTATCATCTCCTTCATGAACATCTATGCATAAGTGATGCCTATTTTTTTCTCATCACTCTGGTATATTTTAAGAAAATATGATGGTTAATGGAAAATAGATATTTTTTCCATATGGCCCGGAACAAAGTTTTGGATAAACAGAAGACTGAACCTTCTGGAAACAACAGATGGCAGTGTTTTAAAGATGAAGAGATAAAAGCTTGGATAACCAGTGCCTAACGTCAGTGGTAACATATGATGGAGGCAGTATGCTTACATCTGGGAATTTAACTGTACCATAATTCTACAGGATAGACATGTGGTCAAAGTAGAAAGGTATTTTAGAATGAAAAGGAGGAAAGCGAGCTACCTGTCATATTCCAGCAGCCAGAAATACAATATCTCTGCATTTAATTTCAAGAGTATCACTTCCGGTTGTAAATAATGTTCTCAGATTAATCGGCAGATGCAGAAGAGTCTGTATTTCCATTTCAAAGGCTTAACCTGGTTTTTTTTATCTATTTACTTAAAATCCTAGAGGAAACATTCAAAAGACGACAGGAATGGGAAATGTGAAAAGTATATTAAAAGGTTCAAATGCATGTGATAACTATGCTATATAATAAATGAATAAATAACTTGCCTCATCTTTTTATATGTACCACAACCACACATTTGTCTGTAACTATTTGCTGTGTCATATAATACTTTTAACGTGCTTTTAGCCATGATTAAAAGGCTTATTTCCTTGACACACTGAGATGAGTGTAGATTCATTTGGGTCATACCATGTGTGACAAAGGGATAGTTGGTTCCAGTTTTTACAGCAAGTTATGGTAATATTGAAAGGAAATCTGAAGCCAGCTCAAGGGCAGGTTGGAATAACACTTCTTTCCCTTGATACAATGCTCAGCACCACTTCTGAATACTTTTTTGGGAAGAATATGTAACATTTTACAGAGAAACTTCTAAAGCATAGAAGGAAAATAATCCACCTTTTATATTTGTCCCTGATAATTTATTTTTGGAGATGGGAGAAATGGGGAGCGGAAACAGAAACAAGTCAAACTAAAGATTCTGAGATAAAGACATTCAGTTTAGATCTTCTTACATTTACAACAGTAGTTTTTTTCAGTTGTGCCGGGCTAAGGATCTGACATACCACACTTTCTGTCAAGAATATCAGAGTATTAATGTTTGCTTAGTATACAGGTATATAGGTGGTAGCTTGAGCAGTAGAGCTAAATCCTCCAAGGCTGTGTCAAGAGTAGGAAGGAGAGAAATATAACATCGCTATTTGCTTTCAAATCTTCTATGTGTAGAGCCTAAGATGGGACAATACTCTCAAGCTTACAGCAGAGGCAATGCCAAAAATCAAATATTGGACATGTATGTAGATGTTAGACTTCTCCAGACAAGAGCCTATTCAACAAGCACTGCTGTCCCCAAAGTGCCATCCACAACAACCCTGGCAGCACACGGGCAAATGTCTAGTTCTGCTGGTGTGGATAATATCTCCAACTCCTTTTCTCAGATGTACTGACATCGGGATTCTGGGAATAACACAAGGCAGATGTGCAAAGGGGAAGGAAAAAAATCTTTGTGTGTCACCTTCATCTCAGTGATGCAGGATAGCTCTGTCTTGTGCCTCAGCTGAGAAGGGCTGGAAGCAAAATATTATTTTGAGCCTCATCTTTCTGGACAGAGAAACAAAGCTACTATGCATTACTGGCATTTCTGTTCCTATTTTATTATCTAGGCTTCACTTTCAGTTTCAAGAACCAATTCCTTCCACTGTCTCTATACAGAGACTGTTAAAATACCGTCCATCACTCTCATAGCTGGATGCTTGTGTTTAGCCACAGCAGGAGATCTGTTCTCACTCTTATTTTAAGTACAGAATGACTTCTTTTGAGAATGTAGAAGTTCATGCAGCTATAGTTTTATGCAATAGTCATATGATTACTACTAATATATTTCAGTGTTCACATGAATTGAAATTGTCTTATAATGAAGTATGTCATACATATTTTTTTCTCCAGTAGAGTTAAGATTTTGAAAATGTTTTATGTTTTTTATTCTTTTTCATCAACATTCCTGGATTCCTTTTGTATTAAACAAATTTTTTTTCTAATTTCCTGGATTTGAAATGTATGGCTTTTGTGATCATTACAATATTTTCATAACAGCTTTTGTTTATGTGTTGCTGGTATAGGCTCCCAAACCTCTCCCAGCTTCATGTAGCTTTGTGTCTGGGAATTACTCAAACCACGGTTACGCGAAAGCACATACAAAAAAAAATCTTTCAAGAACAGTAGCGTTAGGAAATTCAGTAACAGCACAGATCTACTGTTAGGAGCAGACTATGCTTCAGATAGAAGCAAATTTTGTATTTTAATAGAAACTTGTGTCCAAGCACAATGTTGTATTGTAGCCTGTTCTACATTTAATGTTCACGGAGTGCCACAGATATTTTTCACCCTTATATCTCACCTTCACTTTGGGTTTTGTTTTATCTCATTTATAGAGCTGGAGTCCTTCTTCAGAATTAACTGAAGTTACCTCAGGTTTACACAGGAAGGGATAAGGAACAGATGGGGTGTGTGTCTCAACAGTGACAGAGAGAATGGTTTTTTCTTATCGAATTTTTTAGTGAGACTCTCACCTCTGCTTTGTTTATGCAGCTAATTTATGCCAGCATCTGAGAGTGGAGAACAGGTGGTCACTAAAAAGGGATGTCTGGACTCCATATCCATGATGCTGTACTGAGAAACCATGTGTTGCCTTCATGATATGCATGTTTTTTAAGCCATTTACTAGCTGTTGGAATGAAATCCATTAGGCTTTAGTCAAACCTTGTTAGCAACATCATAAGGGCAGCCTGGATGGTTTGAAGAGCAAGACTGTGACTAATAGATTTCCTCAGGATCAAATTAGAGATGATAATTGCATCTATCTTTAAAATGGAGAGAAAAATCCTCCAGCAAATGCAGTCTTGCCGATAGAGCTGAAATATCCCAATTTTTTTGCCATGAATCAAAGAATCAAAGAAGAAATTCCTACGAACAGGTGAAATCAGATGTCAGCTCCTTGCAGTCAAAAAAGTTACATGAGCAACAAAGGTAGGTAAGGCAGGCCACAAACATCAGTAGGTATTAGTGCTGAAATGACATTCAGACTCTGTGTTAAAATCAACTGTATATCCTTTTATCCACTAATTGTGTAATTCATTCAAAAGAGCAACCAGATTGGTTTCATCTGTTACATGTTTTATGGGCCAAACCCCAGGAAAATATTTCCCTTGGCTTATCCCAAGAAAAACATTCACACACGCTGTTTATTTTTATATTCTCAAATACTAATTTTATCTTATGTTTTAGCTAGATATTCCTTTAAAATTGCTCTTCTGATTCCTTGTCCCTTTGGTATCTCTTAATTAGACATGGTGACTAATGCAGAAGGCATTATTTATTTAACAAGTCCCACCCTTTCCTATCATAAAGCATCCACAAGCAAAATATTTTTTTTCCAAGTTGGTATTAATTAAAAATTATTTACAGACATTTGGAGCAGGATTCTTGTTCTGTAGCTTTCTCCTTGTTCTTCTTCAAGATGTACCATCAGTACCCTGCTAGGATGAGTTCTGCAAGACTGTGATGCCCCAGGGACTGACATGGGCAACTACATGACAACTTGGAATGAAAAATGTTTATGTTCATATATGGTCTCTTCTGCAAATATAGACTAACTGATAGTGTCAGGCATCTCTCTGTTCCTCACACAGGTCTTGCTCACTGTTCTGCTTTCCCAGTCCCTGACAGAAGGCATGGTCCTGTACAGTTTGGGAAGGTCTCCATTCAGTTTTTTGTCCTTGCAGTGGCAGCCAACAGCTGTAAAACGTGATGTGAGAATAGCCTTCTGTCTCCCTGGCTCTCTTCCTTTCCTGATACACTGGCTCTCATCACTCAGATGTCTTCTGCTTGTACTGATGGGAATAGGGGAGG
>NW_010241238.1:15359-23177 GCF_000690775.1 Eurypyga helias
AGAGCTGTGTTTATTTCTTGTATCAGGTGTCCGTACTCCTTGTGCTGCCCCTGCAATGTATGCATGCGGAGCATGGACTGGTATGTGGGAACATCCCTATAGCTTTCCATACCTTTCTCGTACACCCTGCTCTGGACACAGCCAGAAGGGATAACAGACCTCTCGCCTCTCTCTGTGGTCATGGCAGCTATATACTGGAGGACCACATTGGACCTCGAGGCCTCACCTGAACAAAGGGTCATTTTGTAGGAGTCAAGGCAGTCATTGCCTCTTCCCATGGTTTTGAACCTAACAAAGGAGAAGAAATTGGTAGAAAAGACAACTTTTTTTTACCAAAATAGAGAGAAAACAGGAAACCATACAAATCTGCTGTGGTTACCTGCAGCAGAAAGAACCACGGCTGTCTATAATGCACTGCAGGCACAGACACCTCTGTGCTGGAGATGATGCGAGCCTGACTCTGCACGATCCATCAAATTGTCCATGAAGTCACAAATCACAGCTGAGTACGTTGAAGCTGAGGGAGCCCCATGAAGCACATCACCAAAAGAGGATGACAAAAGACTCCCCACAGCACCCCTGACACACGCACAGGTCTGCTGCTGGTCGTGGGATGGAAGTCCCAGCTCAAAAGCCACATTTCCACAACTCACATGTTTCACCTGAGTTGCTGGTCGCAGTTAGGCACCAGCTCCTCTTCCCGTTCAGGTCCTCTCATCTGACAAACATGGGCAGCAAAAAGTCTCCATCAAAAATGTCTGTAAAAAGTAGGCAGTTTTAAAGGAGTTTAGCATCTTTACTTTTCCTGCAATGCTTTGTTTTGGTTTTGTTTGTTTGGGGTTTTTTTTCTAAATTATTTTTTAAGGAAATTAAGCACAAACTATTATGTAGTTTTTAAGGTAGCTTGTTCAGCTCAATTTCAGCAAAGAAACCTGGAAAACTGCAGAGAGATAAATCTAGAAAGTGAGGTGAAGCTGACTATTGTTGTCAAAAAATAGTTCTAATTCCATGGAAATGCATAGAAAATGCCTGCTGTTGGGGATGATAACACAGGGCTTAGAGATGATGGCATGGGGCTGAGTCTCAGTTTTAGGAGTAAGGGAAGAAACAAGAAAAAGGAGGGTTGACATCCCTCAAGCTTGGAGGAGGAACTTAAGTCTCCTCCTGACTGTCAGCAGGCAAAGGAGCCACGCTTGCAGATGTTCCCCTTTCCATTAAACTGGGTGTCACAGATGTCCTGGACTGGTGATGGGACACAGGCCTCACAGATGTTGCTGGCTGGCTGTTGGAAGCTTCCCTGATAAACAGGTCTGCTTTAATAAATTTAAAAAACTAAAAAACCACTCTTTTGAGTTAGAGCTGTTCTTTTTTTTTTTTTTTTTAGCAAAACAATTTTTTTTTTTCCTAGATGTTAACTTGGGTGGAAGAGAAACAAAAAAAAGAAACTAGTAATTTCATCCCAAATGAAGAGCTTGGCGTTATTCTTGGCTCTCGAGGTGCTGCGCTGTCCCCCAGGTGCTGTGGCTCATCTGGCTTGTGCCTATGCAGGGCCTCCGGCCGTGTTTCCTGCAGCACGAGGTGCTCACTGTGATGCATGACTCGATTGTGAACAAGGTAACATACAGCACATTCAGAGTCAGAGGAGAGAAACAGTGGAAAATAAGAGGCTGAAAATCATATGGGATATGTAAGCTTGTCTGATTTAATACTTCTTCACAGCATTAGCTTTGGTTGAAGGATTAAGCTGTCCTAATCTCCACTAAAGCCAAGAGAATAACAAACTAGTTATAATTAATCTATATTCTTGGCTTTGGAGAAAATCCCAATTGGTTATTTTTCTTCAGCTACTAAGCCAATTCCAAGGAAAAACTTGTGTCAGTGTCAGTTATGTGAAAAGAATCTCTCACTGAACTTGAACCCAAACAGCAATTTTCGAAGTGCTTTCTCCTCTGATGGTTTGAGGCGTGTTCTATGAATGTGCGTGTATTTCCTGTACTGCCTCATGAACATGTCCACCTTCTTTTGAGTACCTTAGGTACATGGCATTGTGTTCCTTCTGCTTTCTTGCTCCATCTACTGGAACCAGTGGTACATGGCATTTGAATGAACAAATGATATGATGAGTATATTTATTTACTCTTGTTAAAAAACCCACAAAACCCTTAATCCAGTCTTTACAGTTGATTTATTTTAGTTTTAGAATGAAGTCCACATTTTGTAAACTAAATATGCCCCATTTTCAAGCTCTTAATCATAGCCCTGACAGTAAGAATACTCTTCTAGGTCTAAATGTCCTCATAAATTCATGTTCTCACTGACCTTCAATGTTTCTAAACTGTAATGAAAATATGTTGGTTTTTCTCAAAAGATTAGATGTAGCAAACCAGCAACAAGTAAACACCCTCTCTTATCATCAACAGAAGGATGTTTTGCAGAATTAGCTGAGATTTGAATCGTACTAGTCATGTGTAACTGTCTTTTGTGAAATAATAGTAAAAAAACCCCTTCAGAACAGCTGGAAAAGAAGCTAAAACATTAGATGCCAGAAGAAGGTTTACACCACACCTGTAAGATTCAAGATAACTTTATTGTCGCATTTGTTTGTCCCTTATTTAAAGAAGTGGACACTGGAAATTTTTTTTTAAAATAATCCTGTTAAGAATTGGCTTGTTAGGATAGGGTTAGCTTTCTGTTTAAGTGCTAGGTAGAAGATGTTACAAGTTATCTCTGTATTTGTGCAATTAAAACCTCCACAGTTTTTGTCTTGAATTTCTGCTGGCTTTAGTGCATAAAATTTAGTAGAGTAGTCAGGAATCACTCAAGAAAGAGACTTTAACTTGTGAGTCACAATCAGGTAGGGCTGTGATTTCTTCCTGCAATTTCCCCTTAAGCAGAGACCAGCTTGTTCCCCTATCTATGAATTTCAAGTGAAATTGTTAAAACTTGTGAAATACCCGTATTTTTGTCAAGACTCATCTAGCATTATCATTAGTGGTCAATGAAAGAATAGCAATTTATGATGAATGGACCAAGGTATTTTATGCAGTAAAAGTTATAAGCACTAGCACTAGTGAGTCTTTTCCTCTGATCTTATTACAGTCAGAGCTCCAGCAAAGAATGAGGCTATGGACTGGGATATGATATTGTTGAATGCTGAACTATGTGTCTCTAACAACAAACAGCGTGCAGAGAACTTTGCTCAAACAAAACCAGTGCTATTCTCAGAGTTTCATGGGGCTCTTCTGCTCCCCTACTCCCACCACACTAACTCTCTTCTTTCTAGTTTTAAAGGGATGACACTCATTCTCAGAACAGTATTTCCAAAGAAAAACATGGTTCAGCCATAGGGCTGCAATAGCCTTTCCAAGCTGATGGATCATATTGCTTCTCTGTTTATTCTTTCCCTGAACTTACTGAAATCAAACACTCTTGCATGGGATACAAGGCACCCTGTGACCACAAGTTGTGTATCTTACATAAACTCCATAGCTTTAACTATATTATGGATCAACATTCTTAGTTACGTGATTTATAGCAGTATCGTGTACTACCTTGTCTTTTATCAGAATACCATCCATAAAATAATTCTTCTTTTTATTCCTTATATATTTAAAGTCAAGGTTCATAGTTTTCTGAAGTGAATCATGGGGTTGTCTGCCTTAAATCCATGCCACATGGAAGCACACAGTGATGAACCATTCTGAAACTCAGGTTTACTAAAGGCAGCCCTAACAACACGTCAGTTGGAACGTAGACAAAATTGCTGGTCAGTTTTGAAGAGCGAACCCGTCCCAGGAAAATGCAGGGTCAAATCCCAATCTGCTGACTGCCCACGTCTTCCGTAGCATTGACAGAGTGGGACTCACTGAAGACCATAGCAATAGAAGAGTTTGCTGTGGATGAACAGTTTTTCACTCCTGTCACGTTTCTCTACCAAAGCGGTTGAAAGCTGTACACAGAGTTGCATAGAGAAACGCCCTCTGATCAAGGCGTTACTGAAGCCAAAAGAAAGACTTCCACTGATTCCAGTGAGGTTTGAATCTGGGGATCTTGTCTCAGGTGGCCACATTAAAGACAGGCATTATAAAATCCTGTGATAGTAATCATATTGCTCATTAAAAAATCTGTAGAACTAGAACATCAGTGGGAATAGCTTAGAAAATGTTGTACATGTGAGTAGAAGACTCGTCATTAGTGACTTACTTCAGAATCAGGAAGAGTAGAGCTGCAGAATTGTGCTGACAAGCAGACTGAAAATACACATAAATAAAAAAGATTTCAATAGACCATTATGCATGAATAAAGTGTATTACCGTGCTGTCTCGGGAGTTGTTACGGAATCTGAATAATTTTAACAATTCCATCGTTGGTGTGAAAGAGGCAGTAAGGCAGCCTATAAATTAATATGGTGATTAATAATTTAATAATCAATTAATAATTGAGTACATTTCCAGATGATGAGTAAAGGATTGGATCTGTAGGGAATAATCAGAGTTTTGGGAGTTCTGAGTGATTTAGGAAGGGTTGAAACACATTTAGAAAATAACTAAAGCAGTACCTTCCTCGAAAAAATTGCACATAGGGCATTCAGAATCTATACTCATTTTGTTGATAAAAATATTCTTCAACCTCCATCACCTGTGGGCCTTTCTCATGAACCATGTGCCAATGTCCATTGCAAGGGAAGAACTGGGAGTTCAGGTGTACATCCTCCTCCTCTCTCCATACCTCTATGTGCAACAAAGGCACTTTCTACAAGTACATATGAAAATCTTGTGTTATTGGACACATGAGATATCATAACCAGTATATGTTGTGGAGGAATTTACCTACAAGAATAGGTAAAACTGGTGTATATTTTCTTCTCAAAAGCAGAAGAAATATACCAGACAGGGAATAGGGAGACCATCTGTGCCTAATTAAGGGGTGAGACTGCATAACAGCAACAGATGTTAAATTATTGTAGTCAGAAGAGTTTATTGCTAACAATGGTAAATGTTGTGCATGTTGAGTTGGATATTTCCAAGCCATAATTTAACAGACATACTTCCACACAGGCTACCCTTTTCCTTCCAGAGTTCATTTCATTACTTTTGAGTGTCATTAAAGGTCAAATTGCAGAAGAGGTCTAGACAGCAATATTTTCTACATACTGACAATGAGGAGGATTGAAAAGACAATGATGCCCAACACAAAAAACGCATATAGTGCTGATGATTTTTAAAAAATGGGCAAGACGACATGGAGAAAACATGACAGAAAGCACTAACATTCTAGCAGCTCCAAACAGATCCTGAAAGCCCTCTTTAAAACTAGAGATAACCACTGAGGTCCCTCTGGCTGTGTGTATCAAATGGATTCTGTAATTCATTTAGCATGATGCAGGAGAAGGGAGCCTTTTCAATATGGGTCAATTTCTTCTCATGCATAACTTCTGAAAGCTGTTTGAAACTACCCTTCAACAGAAGTCCAAAGGAGAACTATTAGGTGGATGAAAAGCTGGACATGAGCTGGCCGTGTGCGCTGGCAGCCCAGAAAGCCAACCGTATCCTGGGCTGTATCCAGAGCAGCGTGGCCAGCAGGGTGAGGGAGGGGATTCTGCCCCTCTGCTCTGCTCTGGTGAGACCCCACCTGGAGTGCTGCGTCCAGCTGTGGAGCCCCCAACATCAGAAGGATATAGATCGGTTGGAGCGAGTCCAGAGAAGGCCACAAAGAGGCTCAGAGGGCAGAAGCCCCTCTGCTATGGGGACAGGCTGGGAGAGTTGGGGGTGTTCAGCCTGGAGAAGAGAAGGCTCCGGGGAGCCCTTATAGCACCTTCCAGTGCCTGAAGGGGCTACAAGGAAGCTGGGGGGGACTTTTTACAAGGGCCTGTAGTGACAGGACAAGGGGTAACGGGTTTAAATTGAAAGCAGGGAGGTTTAGATTAGATATCAGGAAGAAGTTCTTCCCAAAGAGGGTGGGGAGGCACGGGTGCAGGTTGCCCAGAGAAGCTGTGGATGCCCCATCCCTGGAAGTGTTCAAGGCCAGGCTGGATGAGGCTTGGAGCAACCTGGTCTAGTGGAAAGTGTCCCTGCCCATGGCAGGGGGTTGGAACTGGATGGACTTTAAGGTCCCTTCCAACCCAAACCATTCTGTGATTCTGTGATTATATAATTCTATGAGAAGCTGTGGTAAATGGAGCAGCAAACTCTTTCCATCACCATGAGCTTCAGCTGGCCATGGAGTGGCAGACACACCTGACGTTGCTTGATAATTGCAAGGTCACATCCAATTATATTGATGTAAAGACTTTATACAAGCTTCATTCCTCCCTTTTGTTACTCCTATTAGCATCATTCTGATCAGATGTGCAATTACGTACATTCCTACTAATGCAATTGCACCTGAAGCCTAGAGTGTGGATCTGGTGGTTTGTGACTAGGTGTAGTAGTCAGTGCGGTATTAGCTGCTCACACACAAAAGCATGTGGATTTTCATTTGTTTGCCTGCTTGTTTTAACTGGAGTTTTCACCTACATTACAGTGGGAACAGTCCAAAGAGCTATGAAATTCTGAACTAAATGCAAAGAAAAAGCTATGCAATTTGTTGCCTGCTTACCTTTTTTCCTTTCTTTTGCAGAGATTTTAGCTCATTTTCATTGCTAAAGCAAGGATTGACAATAGCTCACAGGTTTTATTACCTTTGTGTTTCTACTTGCATCTTTACTCTGTTCTTCCCTAGAGAGAACTTTCCATGCATGTCTTTTGAAACAGTCATTCTCTGCTTCTGAGACACGTTATGGTAAGGGGGTGCTTTGTGGGTAGACTTACAAGTATCATGCTGATAAAAAGGGATCAGATAAAGTCTTGCTTTGTCTGAAAGAGATAAGTTAGAAACTGGGAATGAATGAATGAATGAATGCCTGATCAGTGATCTACAATTACAGAAATTGATGGGAAGCAGTGTCAGGAGAATCCAGAGGTTGCCATAGAAATGTAACAAAGGACATAATCCTCAGGGACTGCACCTGAGTCAAGTACCAAACATGCAGGAATTCTCAGTGATTGAAACTCAATTTTAAGAGAAAAATAGAAACGACATCACAGATAAAGATAATTGAGCTGTCTGTCCTGTTTGTGTTATCATGGTAGATCACATCTGGACTTCAGCCGTGATTGCTGCTATGCTGCTTTCCCAGCCTTGTTTGGGTGAAATATATAAACCTCAGGAGAACTTTCAGAGCATCAGTGTACATCTGCAGCTTCTCTAGTTCCTTTTGCTAGGAAATCTAGAAACACGTTATCATTTTTGGACCACAGCAAGCATTTCAGTTGCTTGTTATGGAAATTCTGTGTAACAACTGCCAAAGGCATTTGACTTTGGGATAACATTTTTCTGCCCATTTTTGAGTGACACAATTTTTAAAAACACAAGAGGGTATGTCCTGGGTAGCAAGAAGGTGTACAAATTGTTTCTATTCTAAGAAAAGCCTTAACTTTGAATATCCTTCATCAAACAAGCCACTGGAAAAGAGGGTGCTATGCAGTCTGTAAGCCTCTTTCTAAAATCTTTTCTGTATGTACTCCCACATACCTGGAAAAAGAAAGGGAACATTGTTATATAATCTAAAAGCACGGCAAGATTGATATTTCTACAGTTTGGAAACATAATTTGCCTTCCCATCAGAGCCATTTTGGAGTGAAGAAAATCAATAGTATTTCAATCAACTAAAGTTGTATACAACAAACATAGACAGTTCCAAGCCCCTAAATACACCTCTCTGGTGTAAATGAGGGAACAGATGTCATTAACAGATGCTGGAGAGGTGGGCCACTGCCA
>NW_010241239.1:0-15189 GCF_000690775.1 Eurypyga helias
TTTAACCATTTCCTGGCTGAATCCAACACAAATGTCTACTTTTTCAGATATATCTCTGTTACTTGCAAATGTTCAGGCCTTTTAAATGTTAATATCGTTAGTAGATGGTGGGGTAGAGAGGGAAGTCCTGAGAGGGAGATTTTTAGAGTTTAATATTGCAGCTCCTCAGGCTGGAGAAGAGTTTAATATTGCAGCTCCTCAGGCTGGAGAATGAATAAGGCCGCATGACCAAAGATGAGGTATGGAAGATGGAAGCAACACTCACTATACCAGTAACTTGGTTTAAAATAAATCACAGGGTTCAAAAACCTCATTATATTAATGTTCTTCGAAAAAATACTGAATTCCCAAATGCTAGATCTTCAGAAGTAGAGGTGTGATCAGTAGTATCTTTAATCACTTAAACAGTGGTTTTGAAAATGAGGTAGAGATCAAACAACAGTATAAATTATAGGGATAGAATTAGACAGCTTTGGAGAGAAATTTGAGAGAACGATACAAACCCAGATGGAGAAGATTTTACGAGTATCGTCATATGTAAGATAACTTGAGTCTGAACAACTTTAGCTGTTACTCAGTATGCTCTTGTGTCAGGAACATGCTTACCAATTCATTGCTGTGTGTTATGTGGTTTAAATACTCTGAAAAAACTAAGAACTTTAGATTAACTTCTGTTTGTGTTTTAGCCACTTTTCCATTCTTAAAAATGTTAAGTATTTTCAGAATTCTCAAATAAGATCTTGTTAGTGTCATTAACAATGCCATTATAAAATAGATTACTATTAAAAATATTGGGATTTTTTTTTGAGATTTATTTCATTTGAATATAGCTATCTTCTTCAGTTTCATACTTCGCAGCTGCAAATACCCTGATTATAAATCAGTTCAATAGGTCTTACTCTAGAGGAATGAACAGTTTTTCTCCCTTTTCTCCACGGAATCTTTGCCAGCCACTTTTATACCAATTCCATACAGAGAAAATGAGGTAACCCCTTATCTGCCAACAGTGCAAAAAAGCCCCCAGTCAAGGTCTACCATTTCTTTCAAGCACAAATTCAGTGTGTCCAAAATTTCCCTGTGTCGTAGAAAGAAGAGGGTGCCACAAAACCTAAGCATTAGTTTGATTTTTTCATATTTTCCAGCAAGGTTATCAATAGGAAGACTGATCCCTCTTACTCAGGAATGAAAAATTGGAAAGGAGTTTTGGGGTGGTTGTTTTTTTGGTGGGTTTTTTTTAGTTGAAACTCCTCCTCAAGCAAGTCCAAACATCAAAGCAAAATAAAAAAGAAAACCCTAAACATGAAGAAGCAAGCATGTGTGCATTTCTTCCTCTCTCATGTGTAGGAGAAAAAGAGTTCTCAGACTTGGATCTAGATAGATCTAAGAAAGAAATTCAGGAAGGATTATTCCCTTAGGGTCTACATGTTTGTTTTTTAAAACAATGATTGAGTTATTTTAATACCCTGGATGTTCATCCTCATGTACAGCACAGGAAAAAAAGAATAAACAAACGAGAAAATATTTTCCACTCAGCAGCATTTAAAAAAAAAAATCTTTTATCCCACTATGCAAATTTGGAAGGCCTTGTCTGAGCAGAATAGGAACACAGTAATAATAGAAAAATCCAAACTTTTATATCATAAAAAGAACAGAAGATTGATTGAATGTAGCTTTAACCTCTTCAGTTAACTGCGATACAGCCTGAAAGTAAATTCTCCTGCAGAGAGTCAACTTGCAGATTGTTGTGCCTGCAAAAATCTAAGTGACAATTTCCATACCCTCTTCGATGGTAATTTCACACTGAACAGAAGATCTCAAGCAAAGCAATTTCCCTTCTTGTGGAAAGGAGACTTGAACATGTATTTTTATTCTATTTCCTCTTTTCTCATGACTCTGTGTGCACAGTTTCAGTAGTCAGTCTGTTGCAGTCAATTCTGTGTCCTGGAGGTTAAAAGGACCTTGGTATTTAGAAACTCATCCTGTTGCAAGTACTGCCAAGCCTGATATGTTGATGCCAGTGATAGAATCCCAAGCAGTACTGTTGTATGCAGTTGTAGAGCTATGAACTTGTTGTAGACCTAAATAGTAGATGTAAATTGAACTTTTTATTCTTTTTTCCTAAGATGTGAAGGAGTGGTCAAATAATTTTTTTCTAATTAACAGGGCAACAAACAGGCAATAGATTTTGTGCTTTGTAGCTAGCTTTAAAGGTCAGCGCATCGGTAAGAGGACATAAGCATGTAAGATGCTTCTCTGGTCCCTTAAGAACATCCAACAACGTGCACAGCTTAAGGCTTGCCATGTCTAAGAACTAAGTAGTCAGGTGAAAGGCAGTATCGACAGTCTAATACAAATGTATGGTTCCTTGGCTAAACTAAATGATAGGTCTCAGATAATACCATATTATCAGTGTATATGTCAGATGAGACAGTCTTAGATTTTTCTACTTCTTTGGCCATTTAGAATCGTAAGAGTGTGGAATCTTTTAGGCTGGAAAAGACTAAGATCAAGTCCAATCATTATCCTATATCCCCAGCATATTAGCAAAGTGTTACATAAATACCACAAACAGTTGTCACTTGTTTAACAGGGGAGGTAAACACGCCTGACTTTCCATGTACAGGCAATCCAGTTTGAGTGCTTTTAAATGGCAGTTTATTGTGGAGCATTAAACCACTCAGTACACTAAAGGCAGAGGTAGAGGGAGGACTTTCAATGGTTTCTTTTTATTCCTTTCCTTCCAATCCAGAAAGGAAGGGTAATCTTGTAGTTAAAAACACATATAACTGCGTAGATATAAAGCGAGGAGGACTCAGCCAAGTGCCCAACTTTGGGGCAAAATTCCCATATGAAGATGACTTAATTTCTCTGCTTTTGTTCCTCATCTGTAAACTGGGCATAATTGTCCTTTTCTCAGATCTCCTGCCTCTGTTTAAACTGTAAATTATTTGTGGTAAGAATTTTTGTTTATACAGTGTCTCCCATAATCAAATTCTGACTTGGCTGAGGCTTTTTTATTAAAGTGCAAATGATAAGTAATAATAGATCTCATTGCAAATTAAAAAAGCCCTAAGGCAGGCTGAAATTTATTAGCCCCTGGAGTCAAAGATTGCCAGAGTATACAGGTTTTCAGCCATATCTTGAGATCTGGTGTGCATTTGCATGTGGAATTGAAAAGTGAACTGTGGCAGTCAGTCGTATAGCTCAAGGTTATTTTATTCAAATTTTACTTACTTCTTTACACAGGCATTGTGAGCTCATTGATTTAAAGCCACTGTTTTTCAAATTTGAATCCCCAACTAAAAGAAACTAAGTATGTTGCATAATGAGACATAAATCAAGGAAAGGGTACTGATTTAACAACTGTGAGGGCTGAAGACTGTGCAATGTTGTCTAGTTTGTTATAATAATTTAGGACTTTAGTTAGAATTAAAGTGCTGGACTAGCACAGAACTTCAGGTACGCTTTTTAGCACATTAAAGAATGTGAACATTTAGAACTTCAGAACACTTAGTTGGAGAGCCAACATTATTCTCCATTTAGTATTAAATAGCAAACTGAAGTTAATTTGAGATGAAATGGCCGAGCCACCAATTTAATAATTGCAGTATAATTAAGTCCAACATCCTAGGGGGAGATATGGAACGAAAAGGCAACACAGGAGGAGACTAAACTTTAGAGGAAGTGATTTCAGTAAAATGAGATAGATGGTTGGAGAGATCTGAGGTTAAAATTTAAAGAAAACCTAGACACGTGGTCTGGATGTTACTCAGGAGAACACCAGCAGTGTCTTGGAAGTCAGTGTGCGATTGAACAGAAAGGAAAAGTCAGATGGGATGCTTAACCAGTAAAGTGTACAGTGCTCTTCAAACAAAAAGTCATGGAAATGTGAAAAATTTTTATGAGGTAAACAGTAAGGAATTTAAATTTCAGCAAGCGGTGTTCCGGGGAAAGTTGGAAGGGTGAGAATGGATTTTCAAGATTATGTGGGCAAAAGTGGAAGATGAAACCAGTGCCTTAAGTTTATTAAAAACAGCCTCTGAAAGAGCTAGTAGAGTTAGGAAAGGTAAAATGGGAAATACTCCATTGTTTAAAAATCAGGACTAACCTATAAAATACTTAACTGTCGTAACAAACGATAACAACGGAGAAGAAGGTCTGGACCATTGCAGGTAGCTCAGTGAGGACCTCTGTGCGATGTGTTAATGTGTATTGAGATCCAGAAAACTGATTAAAATTAAAAGCAGAAGGGAAGATTAAACACATCGGTCTGACTTCCTGGTTTTCTCAGACCATGGAGCGTCACCCAGGATCTCTCTGTCAAGTCAAAAGCTAGCTCTGAGAAAGGGAGCATGTGTTACTTCAGAGCAGTGGTCATCAGTTGCCTCATCACATGCGAGCGTCTCCTACTCCTATGGAAAGGGATGCACAAAAAGCATACGCCAAACTTTTGTTCTTAATTGCCTCTGCACTCTGAAAGGCAACCGACAGAAGTCGTTAAGGATATTTTATTACGACTGGTGCCACTGTACTGGGTTACAAGTGTTGCAGGCACGTTGAAGGCAGTGCAAGAAACCTGGTTCTCCCTAGGGCTTAAGAAGGAAAGAAGCGGAGGAAATCGGGTTCCAATGCACACAAGCTGATTTTTTTCTCAAAGTGGATAAAAGCATAACTTTAAAAAAGCCATGGCCTCCCCTTACAACTGCCAGCCAGTAGTAAGCACATGACCTCTCTTGGTGCTTGAGTTCAGAGTTTAATAATTCTGACTTCTAGAAAGTAGCATTTAGTTTTGAATACTTCCCAATTTTAACAATATAATTTTAATCTCCAGCTACTGGATCTTCTTACGCTTCAGGAAGACTGCTAAGCCCCTTATGATCAAAGATTTTCATGTATATGAGTGCCAATATCCACAGACTGAATTATTTTATACATTCCCTGTTACTAGGTGAATATTTAGTGTCATAAATACTAGGTTCATAACCTGTGTTGTTCAACAGCTCTGGTCCCTTTTTATAATTGTCCTTGAGAAATTCCAGTATTTCCAGAGCTGAGTACAGTATTGTAATTGTGGGCACACTGCTGTTTGGTTTGCACATTAATCACTAAAATTTGTAATCCTTCTTAATATGTTAACAAATCTATATTAATATAATTACTGAGTAAATGAATGTATACAAAAATTTAAAAAGTTTGTTTGACAAAACACACCATCTATGAAAAACACTATTTAATTGTTCACATGATGTATAAATCCAGAGCTCAAACTAACGAACTTTTCTGACAAAGGCATTAGTATTTAACCTTCTCATGTTATTTTCGGTGCTGCTGGCTTTTGATGGCTTACTTTGGTCTCAGTTCACAGTATTTGTGAAACTGGGATTTAAGAATGTTTGCTTCTTAGCTATTAAAAAAATATTCTTGAGTTTGAATTTATTTATGATAACACAGGAAAATTAGCTTGTGTAAGACTTGCATAATAAACAGGGTGGAAAACAGTATGGAAAATTTTATAACCTCATTATGAAAAATGAGTGTTATGACCTCATAAGGCTTCTGTGTGCAATAATGTTCACCTCAGCTGCAAAAAAAGTATACTTCTGCATGGGGTAACGGGTACAAATTGAAAACGGGAAGGTTTAGATTAGCAATCAGGAAGAATTTCTTCCTGGAGAGGGTGGTGAGGCACTGGAACAGGTTGCCCAGAGAAGCTGTGGATGCCCCATCCCTGGAAGTGTTCAAGGCCAGGCTGGATGAGGCTTTGAGCAACCTGGTCTAGTGGAAGGTGTCCCTGCCCATGGCAGGGGGGTTGGAACCAGATGGTCTTTGAGATCCCTTCCAACCCAAACCATTCTGTGATTCTGTGATTCTATGAACAACAAGGAACATGACAAGAGTGGTGAAGGACACAGAAACTAAATAAATGACACAGAAGAAATTAGAGCTAATTACACAGGTAGTTTTAGTTCCCATCTCAAAACATGCTTTATCCAAAACCCTGTCCTATTCCTGTATTTTGGTGTAGAGAACCATTATAAAGACTACTTCCCTTGCAGAAGTGATAATTATGTGGAACAACGTTAATTGTGTCATAGCTAGAATTAAACCTTTTTAAAGATATTGAAATTCAGTTGTTAAAATGAGGGTTTATTCTTGGTTACCATAGTGTTTTCACCTACTCGGTACTTTAATGATGGGAAAGAGAACCAGTCCTTTGGGTTCGAAGGGTATAAACTTGTGGGCGTACAGGTGGGATGAGCACAAAGTTGGTCATAAATTACAATCAGTGGATTTGGATGAGAGAGTCTGTGGCTGTATAGGAGTGGAACAGTGCAAGAATCTACGTTTATTGATTAAAACTGATGATTTTCAAGGCTGTTCACAACAGAAGAGGTACAGAATAAAATGAAGAAATGGTGAAGACAGACTGACAAAAGGAAAAAATTTCTCACCATGTACGTTTAGGCTGTAGGATGCTGTGCCATGTAAAGAGTGAAAGAGGGCATGATGTGAGAAGGGGGTTGACATTTTGGAGGATAATGGTAACATCCAGCATGGTTGGTAAAAAAATCTGAGGAAGTTTAAATCTGGTATTTCAGAGATGAGGCAAACATCTAACATGAGAAAACCAGAATGAAATACAAATCCATGATCAGCTTACCTCACATCTGCTTTCAGCTTGCTTTCAAGTTTTTGTCCCTTTGGAGATAGGGTAGGGTTCTAGAAGGGTCTCATGGCCATTCTGTTTTCCCAGCAGTATTGGTAGGCAGAAAAAGGCTAACTGGCTAAATACTGATGTTTTTTACAGTCACAGTGATGTAAGCTTTTTTCCTATAGTCTTTGGGGTGAATGTTTCTCTGTGTCTTGGTCCAGCTCTTGAAATGGCACTGCTCAGTTATAAATGATGAAAATGTTATTTTAACGAGATGGGTCTCCTCGCCTTCTGTTTTCTCTCTTTTTACAAAGACTTACTTCTCCTATTACTTATTCTCCCAGCTTGCAGCTTGACCCTCTGTCATGGCTACACTTTCTGTCATTTCTTTATCAACCTCTCCTTGGTTGTGATTCTGTATCCTACCATCATCTTACTCCTCAGATGTATATCAGGCATCTGATACTCCACAAAATCTTTGGTTGGTAGAGTCTTTCAACCACATGTCTAAGAAAGTGTCGTAAGTACTTTGCTGCTTGATTAATTCTTCACAGTTAGAGATAAAAAAAAAAAAAAACTTGGAATATGGCACTTAATTAACAGATGTACTGGAGGGCATGTGTGGTTGGTGCTTCATTATTGAACTTAAAAATAAAGCTGAATCTACTCAAGAGGCATTCTGTTAATACTATCTAAAAGTGGTTGTGCATTAGCTTTATGAACTGTGGAAGCATAAAGGACATGATGTGGTATAACTCCACTTGTGCTGTAACACTTAAGTTTGTTGGGTTATGACCGTTGCAGTTTATTTGTGTGGAAAAGTACTGTTTTCAAACTCTCGCTATTGTAGGTTTGAATTACCAGACATTTTTTATATAGTACAGTGAGCTCTCACGCTCAAAAACAATCTTCTATTTCATGAAAAAAAGTGTTACAAAATAATTTAATAACTTTAAAAAATGTATTTGAAGATCGTATTCAAATAATATATTTGCTTTGACAATACTTCTGTTGTTGGCATCTTAATTCATAAACATGAGGTCTTATTTGATAGTATAATACACTTTCTTTTCATGATAATTATCACTACAGTTTTATTGAAGCAAGTTTTAAAGGAAAATGTTACTAATTACATGCTAACATTCACCACCATTGCTGTCAATGTAGATTGCCTTTGGTATAGAAATAGTTTTCAAAAGAGGAGAAATATTTCATTCTGAAAAAGAAATTGTGAATATAGCTTTTTAATTTCAAGATGCACATTGTAACTGACTTTGTCTTTCTTTCATTAAAATATTTAATGGTCATGCCATATCGTATCCTGTTAAAATTCAAAATCCTAAAATTAATGTTTGACCTTTTCTAATAAATAGTGTCCAATTTACCTATGCTGTGACGATTTTATAACATGCGCAAGTGACATCTCTCTGTTATGTTTCAGCATGGTGAGTATGAGTGCAAATTTTAGAGTGGTATGGGAAGCACATTTCCCTTCTTTAAGATCGAGATTTCCAATAAGGCTGTTATAAATTTTCTTCCTTCCAACTTTCTTGCACAGACCCTTACGGATAACATCGGGTGGTGGTTTTTTTTGAGCGTTCATGTTTAATACAGAACTAGCTTTGGCTTGGGATTACGTTTTCTGGAAAGGATGCCAAACAATTACTCCAAAAAGTACATTTGATATGGGGAATAATCAGACCCTGAGCTAGATTTTGAATATTAAAAATGAGAGTGATTTTGCTGTTTGTAAGCTAGGGGAGTAATCGATTGGATTTTGAACGGTGAAGGTGGAGGTTAATTTTCTGGAAACTGTACATGCAGTGCTTGATAGTGGTAGTGGCTTATCCTATTAAATTATTAATGGTTATAGGGCTTGAGTATGCTCAGAGTTCACGTCTGCCTGTGTACACACAACGGGGTGCTCCTCTGTGAAGAGCCTAAACTAAGTCAAGGTGTGGAATGGTTCTCATACTACAGTATGGACATCTGATTTTAGCATAACGTTTAGTTTCAGTGCCTACTGTAGAAAAATAAATTTTCTAGTTTTACTGTTATTCAGTTTTTCATTTAAACCCTTCACTAATTAGTTGCTTGTGCCAACATTGGTATCTCATAAAACTTAGCTTTTATAAAGAGAAAATATGATAATATTTTCTGATCAAAAGCATTCCTTGACATAGTTGTTCCTACACAGCAGCGCACCAGATTTTTCTTCACTGTCCAAAGAACTGACTGGGGTTTTTTTTAAATAAAAATGTTAATATTTTAAGATATTTTTGCATTTTAAAATATTCTTTTATATTTAGTACTTGCAGCTTGCTTTGAATTGGAAAGAAACAGTGAAATTTCCAGTCAGGGGAAGAACTTCTTTTGTTTTTCTTTAAGGTGGTATTCATGCACAGACCCTTTGCAAAATTACAGTGTAATATTTAAGGTGACTGCAGACAGTGTCTTTAAGAGTAAGTCTGTTCCAGAACAGGGGTGAGGTGGTGCAGTGTGAGTGAAGGAGAGAAAGAAAATATGCTTCACCATGGTTGTTTGGATAATTTATGGGAAACTTTACTAGTACAAGCTCATGTACATTAGCTGACTAGGCTTTTCTTTCAGGGGTTTTTGCTGTTGCATATTATTTACACATTGTCCAGTAATTTTAGAGGTTTTTTGCCTTTTTTTTTGTTTTGTTTCAGAAGAACAAGGCTAGGCATCATTTTGTGTTTTGTGTCTCTTCTTTGAGAAAGAAGACAAAACATAACAAATCAGAATTTGTTTATCGTTAATATGCAGAACACTAATGTAGAATCTGTTTATTTTGACCATTTGCTATAATTTTTTATTTTTAAGGAAACAACATGATAGATTTAGATTGAAATTCAAGGACATTCTTTGGATTTTGGAGCCTCACTGTTCTTAGGTGACTCCGTTTCTCTGAAATTGAATTTTCTGCTTCTCTATATACAGTTATTACATGCCTAGGAGACCTTTTGTTGTAAAATACCTTCATCTGACCTGCACCACAAGAGATCACCCTAAAATGACCAGATGCCATCTCTTAGCATCATGGATGAAATGTGACGTCAAGATAAATGCTTGTCTATTGTTGAACATGATTGCCTTTTCCTTTTTTTTTTTTTTCCTTTTCCTCCAAGTTTCGTTCAAGTACAATTTGTTCTCCTTGGTCCTTGCAACTGAGTGGAGGTTTTCTCATACCAGAACTAATAAGCTGTCCTACGTACCGGTCTGCTGCAGTTACATTGGGTCATGACAATAAGTAGTTTCAGCGTAGTGAAGTTTCAAGTGTGTTTGGTCACTTGGTGCGGTTTGTATTTCATTGCATACTACTTCAGGAGGTATCAGCTGGTTTTTGCATGTTTCCCTGTAGTGGGCTGCCGGCCAAGGCAGTAGACAGATCGCATGACCCACACCTCTCTGCAGTGTCTTAATGCAATTAACATGTTGTGTGGCTTTATCAGCTGGATATACGTGGCTGTAAATTTAAAAAATAAGCATGTGACCATACATGATTATCAGATCACTGGAGTTGAAAATTAAGTGGGAGAAGATTTATATGTGTTGTGTAAATAGAAAGCTGTAGCAACACTTGCTTAAACAATAAAGCCAGGAGATTGGCATCTTCCAGTTCTTAATCTAAAAATACTTGCATTGTGCACTCAATGTATGCTTTCAGAAAGAGATAATATGGTAAAAAGGGTTGGACATGGGGCTGGGACTTCCGGCATTCCCTGTCTGTGGCTCAAGTTGCTGCTGTTCTGCCCTGTGAACTTTTTTCCCCAAATCTGCTTGCCTCTTTTTTTTTTTTTTTAAGCTCCAGTAAAATTAGAGAAGTGAATATTTCCATCTCTAAAGGTGCTTGGAATTTTTTACTGGTCTTAAATATTAAAGAACATACATTATTCACATTATATATAAGCATTGAAGGAAACAATCTAATTTAATTAGTAACTTGTGCTTGATTTTTCAGAATCTACCTTACCTTAGTTGTCTGTCTTTTATTTCCTTTTCCCTGTTGTGCGCTACTAGAACCAGGATTTGACATGAATGTTTAGGGGCAGCTTTTCAGCCAGGATACCTCAATGTACCTTGATCAAAGGAAGTTCAACAGTATTTACAGTTCTGTTTGCTGGGAATTTGTTTGGAGTTATTTTGGTCATAAGGGCCCATGACCATATTGCACAAGACTGTTACTAAATAGTAGTATGTGAACATAGGCATAAGCACCTTAGCATTTTTTCCATCATTTTAGGAAAGTGGCAGCTATGAAGGTGATGGAATTGCTCATTGTATACTTAACCGCAAAAATGTGGGAACTGGAATAAACTTTTTTATTAGTATCATGTTATTTATTTTCATTTTTATTGCTGATCTTGTAATACGTTTCGAGTGAACCTATTGTCAACCTCCCCTCCCTGCCGAGATGCAGAACGGGGGCTGCATGGGAAAGACCATCATGTTAAGTTTTGTTTAATTTGTTACAGATGTTATGCTTCAAAAGATGTCGAAGTAAAAAGAATATACTCCCATCTGAAAATGCTCCTTCTTTAATTTGGTTCCATCAGTAATTCTAATGTGAAAATAGTCATGGTTAATATGGTTAATCAATGGCCATATAAGCCTGATTAGATTTCCACCACCACTGTTTTATGGTTAAACCTTTTCTCGCTGTTGCAGTCGTCATACTAGTGTTTCTCTAATTTTGTTCAAGCTCAAATTAATTTTATTTGCACTGAATGATCAGAGGTTTCAGTGTGCCAGGTGGGATCTTACCAATAATTTCTGGACTGACATCAGTGTTTTCCTATACTTAGGAAAATTACTTAAAGGTTTAGATTTATGTTTGCTTTCATGTTCTCATAATCATTCTTTATTATTATATGTTTATCTTGCTATACATGAATAACTTTGGGGTTATTTTAAAAATACATTCTATTGATTTGTAGGTGTGCTCTTTATCTTCTACTTTACACTTGTTAAATTTAATCAAGGGTCATCCTATCCACCTATTTCCTCACCAGTGACACTGATCCTTCTCTTCACTACTGAGTCCTTTCAACTTAATGAAATTGCCACGTTTTATTGGTACATTACTACAGTGACATAATGTCCATAAATGTACTATGGGCCTGTGTATTCACAGAGACAAGGTTTAGACTGTGTTTATGCATATGTGCACTGTAAACCACAATGCAAAAGTTCTGCCAATTTTCCTGTTTATATTTCTGCATACGCAGACAGTGCTTTTTGTAGTGGGAAATGTCACTTCCCATTTCTGTGCTGCCTCTCCTGACTTTCAATTTCCCTGCGTTTTCAAGTGTTTGATAAAGGGTTTGCACAGGTCATCTCTGATAGAGCTAACATGGGCTCGACCTCCTTAGTTCACAGGCAGGCTTGGTTAGGAAGACTTGTGACAATTGCTTACTCTTTAGTATTATTCTTTCAAAAACTACTTTTTGAGTTGTAACTTAAAATTTTGTGAGTAGATAAAATATTTAGTATTTTCCCAAGCTGAAAGAAAGGTATCGTGAATAAAAGAGGAGAATATAATTCTGACAGAGGCAGCGCTCAGGGCTTTTTCTGTACAGGTTCACTGAATCTGCAGCGATTCCTTATGGTGACTTACTGCTACTCTCCTGCTTTGGGGGTTGGGGGTGGGCATCACTCTCCGGTGTGACAAAAACAAAAATGCAGTGAAAGGTCTCTGATGGCTGATGCCAGTGAAGCTCCTATTAGAATGTAAATTTTTTCTTTCTGTAAAATTGCTCACATTCTCCTCCTTTACAATTCTTATTTATAATACTCCTTAGTACCTCAGTAAATGATACACTTCAAAGCATGAGTAATTTATATTATTCATAAAACGATTCATTTTATGTACTAGGGGAATCTGTACAGTATGGCATTAATAATCTATGTATTTAGATCTGTTGCCAGGAAAAAAGTTTGTTGTTGTTGTGGATGTTATTTTTAATGCAGTTTTGACTAGTATTTGCCTATAAGAACAAAATAACGGTGCCATATGTAATTCATTTATTTCTTAGTCTTACTGATCCTGTAACATTCGCAGGTTCTGACAGCTGTCCAACTGCTTGTTTAGATTGAACTTCACTCTGTTTTGTAATGTCCACCAACGTTTTTCATGTAAGATACATTTCAGTACAAGGTCAAGAAGTGAAATCTTGGTCAGGCTGACATCAAAACTTCTACTTACCTCTGTGAGGCTGGAAGTTGCAAGGGTTTTTTGCTGAATCTGTATTGTCCTGTTCTTAGTAATAAAATCCTTAAATAAATCTAGTAAGATAGGGTTTTGAAGCTCTTCCTCATGTTGGAGCTGTTTAATCAGTTCCTTTAATTTAATGATGTAAAAACTAAAAAAGCACAAACGTGTCTTTGAAGATGATAAAAAGAAAGCCCTACTTAATACTTGCAGACTGTGGGAGGTGTAACGGCTAGTGAGATCCCAGTGTCAGATCAGCTGCACAGACAATAGTTGTCGAGGAATGGCTGCCAAAACTGACATATGGCATGACAAGAGGAATCATTATGGAGTATTAAAGCTTCTTGGAAGCATGGCCATTGGAGATTTTTGTCTACACTTGTTTTTTCTGCATAGTTTTTGTTTTTAACTTCAGAGAATTTCTGTGTAGTTCCAATCTGTTTTTCCTCTGTGTACAATAATCAGTAATTTTATTTCTTCAGGTTTTGTAAAAGAAAATAAAATATTTTGGTTCAACAGTAAGTTTCCTTAAGAAATAAGGTTTGTTAATTATTTAATTTGGAGCTGTAAATTCTAATATATGTTTTTACCTAACTTTTCTTTCCAGAGACATTGGATTTTAAATCCAACTTACTTATACATCGTACGGAATCAGTCTTACATTAGTTTCATGAAAAATTGAAAAATATGTAGTGGTTTGTGACACTTTGCAGTCTGAAACTGTTCCTCCTCTACCATTGCTAGTCAGTAAATCTGATATTTTATTCAAATGTCAGTTGAGGAAGAAAAAAAAAAGAAAAATCAGGATGACATTAAACTTAATTATGCTGCTTTGTCTGTGGCTGAATCTGGGAGTCAGATTCACAGACCGTGGTAGATAGTGTATTTTCAGAAAGGGCATCCTGCCCCAAAGAGCACAGGCTGGTGCGCCTGTGTGGCACCTACAGCGCCGTCAGGTACCTGGACAGCAGTGGTAGTGCCTCCAGCACACTTCGCTTTTGCTGAAATCCCTGAGGTGGGTCCCATGCTGTTCTCAGACGCTTCGATTTTGATTTTGGTTGTAGCAGAACTATTGAACTGCTTTTCCCTTGATTTGTTTTCATGCAGGTTTTTTTCAGTGATTTTGGAAATCATACAGGGCTCTTTTGAAAGAAAAAGGCAAATAATGGGGGAAAAAAAAAAAAGGGCACTAAAGTAGTCTTTAGTCTAGCATTAGAAGCTAGCTGCTTTTCCTCAAATACTGAATGAAGCTAAATGAACAGAGACTTGTTTATTTTTGCCATAGGGTAGCTTCTCAAATTCTTCGTGGTACGCAGATACTCTGTGCTCTTCACGCACACTTGTACCTGTCAGCTTACACTTAGAGGGTGTCCACTGAGGTTAAGACTGTATTCTTCCAATTAATTCCCTCATCTAACTTAAAAAAACAAAACAAAACAAAACAAAAAACCAGCATAAATGAAATGCACATAGAATAAGTTTCATGTGCTTTCAAGTAGAATAAATGGTGAAAAATAAATGGGCAAATTATTTGAAAAATCAGTTCTACCATGTGAATTCATTTGAATAAGGTCTGATTGGAACATGGGAAATTCCGGACAAATGCAAGAAAACCTTTCTTACAATGCCTGTGGTAAAACACGGCCACAAGTTGCCCATAGCAGTTGTGGCATAATTTTTGGAGGTAGTCAGAGCTTGACTGAATGAGTCCCCCGTTTAGTCGAACCAGAGCATGAGTAGGTGACCTCAGAGGTCTCTTCCATACTAAGTTACTTTGTGATATGGTGATATTCTTAAAGTGCAGATATTTCCTCTCATTAGCAACACTACTATTTGAGGCCAAACAGAATTTATGGATGCAAGGGGAAGTAGTTACGACTTTTTTTCCTTTAAAAAAATATATTAAAGTTGGGAAATCCTTATAATACAGGCTGGACTCAGTGACATTTTAGCCTAGGAGAAGATATGATGGGATATTGTGTTTCTTTATTTTATTGTATTTTGTTTACAGGAAAGCTAAGATGACTTACTTGTAGAGCAAATACAGATCAGTCTAGGTATATTGCTGGATAGATACAGCGTGGATAGAGGAGAAGAGAATCTATAATTTTGATAACTCTTAGGTCAAATGAAATGTTATTTATCTTTGTTGCTACGTCTAGTGTGAGGAAAAGCAATCCCAAGGAAGGAACCAGTATATTTGTTCTCATTAGTCAGTATTTCTGTGTAATACATGAAGATCCATGACTCAGGTCCTTGGAGGAGGATTTATGTGAGAGTTGTTCAAATACAAGTACAGGCTGGG
>NW_010241240.1:0-1263 GCF_000690775.1 Eurypyga helias
GGGTTTTAACCCCGGGCTGTGATCCCTGCACCGAGTAAACCATTCCGCGTGTCCCACGATGGAAAGGTTCGCACTAGCTAGGCAAAATAAATTCTAGGAAATACATTCCTTTTTTCATTTCAGGATTTCATTTATCCCGTTTGCTTTATTTGACATGGCTTGACCCACTGAGTAGTTTTTAATTTTCTTATCTGGTGGAAAGCCACTTTTTTTGGAAGCCCAAGGTATGCACAGACACACACTCATTCCCAGTAACTGCTCGGTCTGGCGGTTCCTGCATTCCTCCGGGATGCTTTCAGCATTCCCCCTCCCAGCCCTGGGGAGCTGGGCTCGCTCACACGGAGCGTCCCCAGACAGGTGGCTGCGAGGGGACCGGGACATGGGCATCACGGCTCTGCCACCTTCGGAAGCGACAACAGGCAAAGGGCATCCTTTAGTGGTGTCTGGACCCCTAGGGACAGGGGACCCATGGCACGGGCTGCGGGAAACAGCATTCCCGTTTTTAGCGGGGGCAGGTTTGGGACGGGGGGTGGGGGTGAAGGTGGGGAATGGGGAACACCGCACGCTTCTCCCGGTGCCTTTACCGGTGGATCTGAGCCATGCAGAGGCTTATTGGCATTTAACAAACGTTATAACTCATCCACCTGTTTTTCCTACTGTACCAGCATCGTCCCTGGGTGACAGAAGCCCTGCCATGCCTTTCACGCAGCCCGGATGGATGTTATAGACGCCTGTGAAGGGTTCAAGACTACAGACGTTTGCCAGACGCTGTCCTCCTCCCCCCCAGACGTCCTGCCTTCCCCACCACCGCGAGAAAATGAATAAAACCGCCCTTGTTACACAAAGGTCTTTCCGAAAAAGTTTGAGTGCACTTTAGGTCGGAGCGAAGTGACTCGGTAACGCTGCCGAGTTCGAGGAAAGGACAAATGCCAAAGGAAAGCCTTATTTAAAGCACTTTATCGAGAACACATCATCTCCCTCCTCCACCCTGCTTTGTCGCTGCCAACACCCCAGAGGATGAATGCGAAAGGCACGGGGCTTTTAGCAGTTTCTCCTCCTACCCTCGGAGATAACCTGCGTTTTACAGACTTGCCCCCTGACTATTACTCTTTTTTCTTTTTTGCTTTTTGCTACAATTTATTCTGAAACTTTAGGAAGCACATACAAGGGTTACAGCCCCTCTGCCTCATCCCAGATACCTGTCGGGCTGTTAGCGCGGCGTTCTAACGCGGGGGCAGCGGCTCCCAGGCAATGGCGCAGCCA
>NW_010241240.1:1275-3045 GCF_000690775.1 Eurypyga helias
CGCGGGGATACCGGGATTTCCCGAGGATGCCGGAGTATGCCCGGGAAAGCCCGAGGATGCCTGGGAGCGCCCGGGGTGCCCGGGGATGCCGGGAGTGTCCGGCGATACCGAGGGATGCCCGGTGGTACCCGGGGATGCCCGGGGATGCCCTCCGCCCCGCGCGGCGCAGCGCCGTCCCTCGCCAGTCCTCAGCTGCATCATAGGCTGCTGCACAGACCAAGGAGAAAACTGTTTTTTGTGGACTCCTCTTTGCTTGGGTTGTTTTGGCTAAATGTATTTACCAAAATGCCTTCTGGAGGAGTGTGAGGAAAACGCACTCCATCCCAGTGCGCCTCCCCAAACCGGGGATCTCCTCTCCGCAGAGAAAAGCTGAGTTTTGTAGCCTCAAGGCCAACGGCGGGGGCAGAGGCAGAAACTCCCCCCGGAAGGCACTTCCCACGCAAGAGTTCTTTCCTTGCCCCGCTGTATCCCGCTCCCCTCCCCCCGCGGGCTGCCCCAGCACCGCGCACAGCGGGCGGGGACGGACCCTGAAACGGCGGAGGGACGCTGGCCTCGGAGTGCGGGCAGGGACCGGATCCTGGGTTTTACCTTTTAGTGGAGAGAAGGGAAAGGGACTGCGCTCGATAACGGGCGTAAAATGCTGCCGTGATATACCAGGGGCATTTTCCCGACTCGGCACACAGGAAGCGTGAAGGATCGAAGGCTTGACAAATGGAAGCATGATGTAATGCCCTGGCCCCATCAAAGGCTGCATCCTGAAAATGATAGCTCCATCAGGGTTGCAGAAATTAGAGGTTTGGTGAGAGGAGCCAGTTCTGCTCGGTTTAGTTGGGTGTAAACCCGAAGTAACCCCTGAGGCTCACTCCTGATTTACTCCATTGCATTTTCTATTTCTCTTTCTCCCCGATCCCTTCATTAAATGAGCCGAAATCTCCATTATGCGCCGCCTTTAATCCGCCGAGGCAGAGGTAGGCGCGAAAGGTGAGATTTGCCATTGTGGCTTTTAAGACGGGGTACCATTTTCTTCTTTGTTTAAAGAAATTCAGCTCTTTCTCCCATTAATCTTCAGCAGGGAAAGCGTTCAGCCCGCACCTGTATAAACAACCCAGATGGGGGGAAAACCTATATCTCTTCCCCTGCAGTATCTTTATATATATATATATGGCTAATGTAGGCTAATTGGGGAGGCAGAGCAACCCCAAAATCCGGCGCGCTCCCCTTTCACCGTACAGCGTGTGGGACTCAGCCAGAGCATCGTGGTGTCAAACCAAGTTCAAGAGATCCAGTTGCAAGATCAGCTGCCTGTTTCGGTGGTTCAAGAAACGTCAAGTTTCACTTGGGAAGGTTTTGCTGCTAAACCCGGCTCTGATGTGGTTCTAAGCCCCAGCGGGTGAAGCCGAGGTTTAGGCGGCGGTCGGCGGGAAGGGAAGCACAAAGCCAGTAAAACCAGCAAAGAGCTGGGCGAAAAGGCGGCCGGCGGTGCCAGGAAAGTTGGGCGGCAGCAGCCGGGAAGGTTCCACTCGGTCGGGAGGGAAATGGAAGGGAAAAACCGGGAGCAAAAAATTGCGGGAGAGGCTCTTTCCACCTGTTGTAGTCATTAGACTCTTTCCTGCGAACTGGATTTTTATTCGGGTTAACCGTATCCAGACAGGGCCGTGAAGGCCAGCGAGGAACCGAATTATGGTTATTCATCTTGGAAAAAAAAGAGATGTTTGGGATGTGGGAGGGATACAAGCTGTTGGTTGATGGGGTTTTTCCTCATTTATACCC
>NW_010241240.1:3061-3336 GCF_000690775.1 Eurypyga helias
GGCATTCCCAGTGGATGCCTGGTCCCGGTGTACTCTCTAAAAGCTGTGGTATGGAATTTATTTGATTTATTTATTAAACCCGCGAATGGCTGGAAAGGTTGATTCACTTAATTCGCTCCGTGACACAGAGCCGTACACAGCCTAATTAATTGGCTTTTAATTAATTGCTCTGAGGAGGGAGTCGCTACTGTCCGTAGCTCCCCTCAAATTACTGACACCACCAAAACACACCCCGCGCCCTTCTAGCGACTCTTTGCGTCTCCCCCTCCAAGTCT
>NW_010241241.1:0-3243 GCF_000690775.1 Eurypyga helias
ATTCTATGATTCTATGATTCTCACTCAGTTGTGCAGCTTCACCAGTAACTGCCACTTCCATTTAGATGCCAGCTTGACGCTTTGGTTTTCTCAGCTCTATTTTTGGCTGATGTTGCCCTGGTATTTTGAGCATAATATTTTTATTGTAATAAAAAATGTTTGGTAGTAGTCTTGTCATCTATTTTTTTTTCCTTCCAGCCATTGCAGAAGACAGTGTGAGTTCCCACTTGATGTTCCCTGTTCCTCCTGTGATTTCTGCACAGCTTATTATCCAATTTTCTCTTTCATTTTAGAGTACTTGGGGCATCGTTTTTACAGATTCCCTTCTCTTAGCCCCAAAGCCATTTATTTCTTTTCATGTCAGCTTTCAGCTGCTGCTACAGTCTTATTGGACTTTGTTATCCCATGGGAGGAGAATCAGAGTTTGAGCTTACTCTGGGAATGACTCCTGTGAGCCTGCAAGGTAGACCTGACCGAGGAGCGGGAGGTGGCTGGGAGTCACGGGAGGGGCGGTGGCAGAGGGAGAAATGAGGAATAAAACACAGGGAATAAGAGGGCAGAGTTTATGACTGTACTATTTTTAATCAGCACGAAGCCCAAAGAAATTTAGTGAATAAACACTGTCAAACACATTAAGGTATTATTTTTTTTTCAGATAGAAACAAAACTAAATAGCAGAAAAACCTTGCTTGGCAGGATGCTGACATTAATTTTAGATATTGACTGGAAGCCTATCTAACTGGTTTCAAACCAGTCACTAGAGGCAATTAGACAACTTTCCCAGTGGCACCAGAGTCTGCTAGGAAGCAGCAGGGACTCCCATCTCCTTGATCTTTAAAGGTCACAGGGAACAGTCCGGCATCAGTGGGGAAATGGTCCATACTGTCCCATTGCAGCATGGATCCAGCATCCTGCTGAGAGCTAGAGGTGCTGCTTTTACCTGCCTTTCTATTACACTTAGAGGGTGAAGGGACATTGAGAGCATTCTGGGAATGCCACAGGTGTTAGTAGCCATCTGGTGAAAATCTCCAAAAGACTTTTTTCCAACCCAAATATAACAGGTCATACAGAGGATATCAGGGGTTCTTTTATTAAAGATTCATTACTGGATCCCCATGGCTTTCTGTGAGAAAAAAAGAAAAAAGAAGGGAAAGAAAATGAGGATCAGGCACTAAGACTTTCGTTCATACTTCATGTCTACAGAAACATGTGATCAGCCTTTTCACAGGTCGCTTACCTGAAATGTAGCCTGTTTGTCCCAGTGGCTCAAGGCATGCTAGAAAACTCAGGCCCCTGGTTAACATGAGAATATGAACAAAGGTACCACTGCAGTCACTTTTGAGGAGAGATTCTCATCCAAGTCTTAGCTATAATACAGAAAAGAAGTCCTGTCTTACTCAGAAACTTCCTTACACTGAAGTAAAGGCAAGGTACATGCAATAACACAAGCCTAAGGGAATATATATGTATATGCTTTATGAGGAAAATAATAAACCTGTACTTGAAAAATTCTTAGAGATCTAGGGTTTTAAATAGAGACTGTTTACAAAGCCAAGCAACAATTAAATTAAAAGATGCACAATATTTTGCAATTTTTTAAATCTCAGTAAACTCATGGGTTTATAGTTTTTAAGGCTAGAGTAGACTAGCATGAACATCCTTAACCTGTGCAGACCATGGCTGCTCTGTGTTACGCAGCATTTTTTTTTCATACAGAAAACTGGTCTTCCTTCGAATGCAACTGAACACTCGGAAGACCTGTGACCGACAGCAGAGGATCTTTTACACAGTATTACCTGTCTACTTGAAAACCTCAAGTGATGGCAAGTCAGACATATTCTGAAAATATGATTCAGGAGTTAACTCTTCTTCTCAAAAGATGTCATTTTCAAGATGTTTAACTTTTGTTTCCTTATGGGAACGTACCCCCAGATTTCTTCTTGGATGCGTAACTATTTTGACAGTGGCCTAACCACCTTTTAAATTAAATATTTTAAATACGAAAACCTGACTAACGCAGATAAGCTGCATGCATCTGTTGGAATCTTCTCTTATATGTGCCTTTTTTCCTCTTGGTACTTATCATCATATAATCACAATCTTGCTGTCTAGGAAACTGAGGCACAGGGAAGTAACAATATTTGTCAAAGGATGCATGGTAAGTCACTGCCTGTAAAAATACAGGAGGCCAGCACTGTCACGCTTTCATGAACCTTCTTCACAAACGCTAAGCTCCTTCCTTGCTTATTTGCTCTTTATTTCATCTAGATTCAAACAAAAATATCATGCACTTAAATAGGCCAAATATTTGTGAAGATTCATGGCAGTATTTCTGCAAATGTTGTGAAGACAGCTATGCATCAGAAAGTAACAAACTGACCACAATACAATTGGAAATTGAAAGCTCAAACCACCTCTAGGTTAAAGCGGTGCTCAGCTCTGCAAAGCTGCGGCAAGCAGTTTACAAAGATAGACTCTCTAACGAGCAATCAGTAATTCCTGCATTATTTATTTCTAATTGTTCTGATACTTCCAGAGAGCACAGAAATAAAAAATAAGTCTCCTAACACTCAACAAAGCTCTGGCTGGAGGTGATGCCAGAAGCCAGCCTGCAATTATTCTGAGGGATTTCACCACATCCTCATGTGATCTGATACAAAAATGCATTGCATGACCCCCTCGGAGTTTGAAATTTTGAAGCATTTGTTTATACTAAAGAATCACATTTGCAGCTTATTTGTGTTCAAGTGCTCAGCAGTAATACTAGGGAGCTGCCACTGGCACTTCCAGGGCTCCCTGAGGTGCTAAGGGCAGGGGTTTCTGGGATCCCTGTTATCTGAGTAATGATGCCAGCCGGGATACCCGCAAAAGAAACGCTGCAGGAGTGCTACGAGCCTGACTGTGCATGGGCACGCTGGAGCAGTAAAGAGCAAGATGGTTTTCCTCCCTGTGATGCAATAAGGCTCCTTGTCCTCCTCCTACTTTCTGTGCAATATAGTCAGACACAAAATTCGTAAAATCAGCCTGTAGATTGTAAAATAATTGGCAATAATATCTGGCTTAGGTTTCACGCCTAGCAGAAGCCTCTCTCGTTTGAATTCACACCTCAGTCTTGTGGTATTCTGGTGCCCTGGTTTATGCTGGTACTTAATGGTATGAAATGCCAGAGGAAGGGACACATTTTGTTGGGGTCTTTTCAGTCCTAGTTTCATGCAGAGCGACAAACTCCTTCCCTTGCAAGGG